>NW_016108012.1:219582-295865 GCF_001604975.1 Cebus imitator
GGGGAAAGGGAGGGGAAGGGGAAGGGGAGGGGAAGGGGAAGGGAAGGGAAAAGGGAAAGGGAAGGGAAAAGGGAAAGGAAGGAGGGAAGGAAAGCAAGGAAGAAAGGAAGTAAATTCAGGTTACAGGATTGCTTCTATTTAAGGAAAATCAGAAATAGCATATTGGCAAAAAGAAATGGCATACTTAAGGTCATCTTGAGTCTGGTTTAAATAAGAAATGAGAAGCAATGGTTAATGTCTCAAAATTTAGGGAAAGATGTCATGGGTCTGGGTTTAGGTCCACTAGAATCACTATGTATTGGATTTTTTTTTTCTTTCCAATTTGGAAAAATTAGTTTTTGGAAAATTATGTTTTTGTTTTTGTTTTTTAAATAATTGAAAGTAATTCTCAAGTCTGCAAACTGCAATTAGAAACAGAAAAGCCAAGATGGGAAAACTAATGACAGTGTTTAGGGAGCTCGAGGCTATCCAATCCCTATAATGAGCTGATGGTACAAAATACCAGTGTATGTTTTAAATAATCATAAGGAGAATTGCTGAGAAAATACAGAATTGTGCCTATAAAAAAGGCTTCCAAAGAATGGTGGTGTGAAGGATATCAATCACTACATCTTATAAATCCTATGGTGAAAAACTAAGCTTATTATTTACTTTGCTTATCAGTTGACTATCTAAATGTGGCTATGTTCTACTGGGTATATATATTTATATACTTTGGATGGAACACATGATACTTATAGAAAAATGGGTAGTTCATGAAAACTTCCTGAGGTGAAATTAGAATGTAAATACTTGAAGGTTTGTTCTGGCACAAGAGCAAATGCCTACCATGATGTTATGGTAGTGGAAAATGCTTCATAGCATTTATCTTCTTGATGAGAGTAGATTAACCAAAGTATATTTCTAAACAATTAAGAAACATGTAAAGACTTGATGAAAATTAAACTAGTTGTTGACTGTATACTTTTTAATTTTATTGTTTTAAAAGACAATTAAGAGAAAAGACCAAAAGTCAAAGTCACAGTGAATTTGAGCATTCCATATGATGGCAATTGAAAGGAAGGGAGGGAGATGAGGAAAGGAAAGGAAAAGGAAAGGAAGGGATTGAAGGAAAGAAGGAGAAAAAGGAGCAAGGGAGGGACAACAAAAACTACATGTTATTCTTAGAACTATAGTTTTAACCAAAGTACATTATTTTGGTGATAGCATCTTGTTGACCGAAATGTTTGGAATTAATGTTTTCTAAATTTTTCTCAGTAGTTAATAAGCACAGACATAAAACTCAGTGAATGACGGAGTTACTTTATGTATATATATTCACATGTTCATATTTCATTGGCAATATATATAAATATATATGGTTTATTTATTTATTTATTTATGTGTCCCAGTGGTTGGATGGCTCATAACAGATTCTGAACCAAATGAAGTTCAGTGACTACATCCAAAATGCTATTTGATTTAGCCTAACAGGAACTTTTCTGTTAAACTTATTTTCACTTTTATGTATTAAGAAATAAATATTTCTCAAATCTCAGAACTATAATAAAAGGGATGCAACATATTGATTTGCTTATGGAGGTTAAGTGTAACTATTTTCATATAAATTAAAGGGTGTCCAAATCATAGCTTTGATAGTAAGGTAAAACATCACTTCTTAAGATTTTTTAAGTGACTTCCCATTTTCTAATATTTTATGTGAATATTTATGTTTCTCTTCAATAAAAAGTGATAAAGTTGATACAAATTCACTGACTGCTTTAAAGTTAACCAGATTTTCAAAATTGTCCAACCACTTGCTCTGGAAAAGACTGCTCATTGTATTTCAATGGCTAATTACCAATGAGCTCACCTAATGCTATATTGTTGCATTCAACAGGAATTACTTGAGAAGAAGTTGAATTGTGGAACTTTTAAATACACATATATATTCATATATATATATATATATATATATATGTATATATACACATACATATATTTAGAGTCTATAACCATATATATTTATATATATATATATAGCCAATGAAATATGAACATATGAATATATATACATAAAATAATTCAGTCATTCTTAAATGTATAATATTGATTTTGTTAACCTAATTTTTACTTTTTAAATCTTAATTTTACTTCTAATTATCCTTCACATTCTCTCTTACACATAAGGTTAAATATATAAAATTTTTTGATAAATACCTTTTAAATTTGTGCATCATCGAAAGATTTTTCTCTTTCTGCTTACCATGGTACCCTCATACTGTAGTTTATCTTTTTATGTTTAAGAATATTTTAACAACTAAACTACCCATTTCTAATACACTAAATTTACTTCTTTGTTAGAATGATGTGGTTTGAAGTATTTTTACCAAAAATTTAACTGAATATAATCATACATACATAGCATTATCAAGAGATTTGATCAACTAAAGTAGTTACATTAGATCGATGGCCAAAAGGAGGTACATTTTCTGGTCACTTCTGGACCATTGTGAATCGTGATGTTAATGTGTCTGTCATTTTTAGCCCCTACCAACACACTCTCACCCTGTACATACATTCTCCTTTAAATAGCTGTTTTCCTGACAGTCTTTATCACCATATAGACTTGACATAGTACCTTTACAACATAACATAAGAAGTCATCTTTTCATTTTCAGAAGTTAGCCAGGTTTGCCTTCTAAAGTCACACTGTCACAGTCTAAAATCATGCTGTCACAGTGGTGATGGTGACTGTGGTGGTTGCAGTGTAGGGTGCAAGACAGAGCAACAGGAGCAACAGCCGAGGCAGAATCAATATCAATGAAAAGGCCATCTCTAGTCCTCCATCATTAATTGAAGAAATCTTGGTCATAAATGTCAGTTTGGAAACCAAAATGTGGAATGTTCCTTATAATCATATTTAAAGCATCCAAAAGTTATGTCATAAAAATTATCTAATTACTTATTTGGTGCTTTCCCCTTTTTAAATAGGGTCTAATATTTCAGTTAGTGGTTGATGTTGAAAGTTGTTCATAGCTTATATTTGGATAATGTCCAAAATAAGGTGTGATTATACCAAAGACATATAGTTATGTGATAAATGAATCTGGATTATGAGAAAAATTAATCTGCTATATATTGCTTATACAATACAGATTTATTACAACAGAGCAGAAGAAAAAAGTAAGTGAGGTGCAGTTTAAAAAGTGGAAACAGTATATACTTATATTACTCCAAATAAATTTAAATTTAGGTATTATTAATAAAATGTTTTATTTATAATAGTTATAAATTGTTAGACTGTGTGGTTATCATTAACAGTTCTCTTATATTATTAGCCTATAGTTTACCAGTGCTTTCTAATAACTCTATTATAGTTACTAGACTATAGTATAATAATGCATTTTAGAAATGTATTGTTTATAAATTTGTATGTATTATTTCTAAATTTCTAAAATGTATTATACTATAGTATTATTTGTAATGTATTATTTATAAATGGAATATAGAACAATCTTTCTGCTAAAATCTTGCTGGGGAGGTACTCACCTTTGCTAGATATTATATCATAATCATTTATTCAAATATTTGTATTACTATATATTAATTTTTGTTAATCTGTTTGTTCACATTCACAATACTGTGTATATAATACAATTTCCCATTTCTCCAAGTAGATTTTGAAATTTTGTCAGTAAAATAAACCTGAACCTATATAGAACAATGTTTTAGATTCTTCGTGAATCAAATCAGAAAAAGGGTACTTTTTTTCACTATAAGGAACCTTCTTGCATTTGTTCATCCAGAAATTTCTTAAGTTTGAAAGTTTTATATGTAGCCACAAACAAAACATATATAATCAAATAACTTAAAGCAAACACTGGGTCCTATTATTATCTTTTGTCATATTTTTTCACATACGCTCCACTGCAAATTTCAGTGATTCATTAAGGTCTTTGCATTCTAGTGTGAAATGATAGACTTGAATACAGTGAGGCTTTCCAATATCAATGCCTTAGATGCCAAGGAGCCTAAGAAACTTATAGTGGGACTCCTCATAGTGAAAACAGTATTTCAAAAGATTATACAATAGGTGGTATTAGCTAACTGCGGCCCGAAATTACTTTAAGTTTGGTTGGGAAAAAGTATGCTTCACAATTATATGGGAATCATAAAATAATTCTATAACGTTTGTTTCCATAGTTAATAATAAATGGGAAAATAAGAAATTATTTTTTGATTAGCATAGAAATAATGGTACCCCAAATAGTGACCTCCAGTTGGAAATCATGAGAGCCATCTTGTTTCACAGTAGAAGTTTGAAGGCCTCGGTCAATCACTGAAATTTTTAGATTATAAAGTATATGAATAAATATTGGAAAGATATATTTAACTTTAGTTATAGACATTTCTAGTGTCATAATCATGATCTCAATTTAAAATTCTATGTATTTAAGGTGAATTTCAACATCAAAAGTTATCAATTTCCTCTTTGAAACCTCGGGTCTGACATTATTGAAAGTGATTTGTGTTAAGTGCAATTTTGTAAATACCGCTACATTTTACGTACTATACCTAAATTTGAATGGCCAATCCACATATCCTCATATGTACAGAGTTAGAGACGCCCCATTTTCAGCTTTTAGGATCTGATGTTTTATTAGACTTGACGTATTTTTGACAAGCATATGTAGATGTATCCTTCACCTGAAGATACCACTTTCTATGTGTCTGCTTAGCAGGTATGAAAAGAAAAACATGAGGTTGGGCGCAGTGGCTCGGGCCTGTAATCCTAGCACTTTAGGAGGCTGAAGTGGGTGGATCATGAAGTCAGGAGTTCAAGACTAGCCTGGCCAACATGGTGACACTCCGTCTCTACTAAAAATACAAAAGTTAGCTGGGTGTGGTTGTGGGCACCTGTAGTCCCAGCTACTCAGGATTTGAGGCAGGAGATTTGCTTGAACCCAGGAGGCAGAGGTTGCAGTGAGCTGAGATCATGCCACTGCACTCCAGCCTGGGTGACAGAGGGAGACTCCATCTCAAAAAAAAAAAAAATAACAAAAGAAAGGAAGAAAAGAAAGAAAAAGAAAAGAGAAACATGCTAAAATTCTTAAGTTGAAAGCTTTTAGAATTCTTTATTATTTTAGGTTAATTCTTTACTGCTGATTTAATGAAAATCGAACTGAAATATGTGTCTGCTAGGAACATTACTAATTTTTAAATTTTTTTTTAAAAATAAATATAAAATGTTCTTGGACAATATCATTCTTTTATTCAAGGAAATTCCCTTATTTTTAAACGTAACTTAGGGCAGAAACAGAAGACTCCTTTAGACTTGAAGGTAGTATTGTACCTGGCTTCTGTAGGGACGAATTCTCTGGAACACTGTGCTTTACAGCAGTACTGGAAAGAGAGCTGGGGCTGCAGGTTTCTCCACAGGCCTCCTGGGAGCAAGACGGCTGTTTGTCAGTGTTTGCACCTGCATGAACAGTGAAGGCTGCCTTAAACAATGCTGATCAACTCAATTCTATTCTTTGCCTCCCCACCCCCTTCTCTTTCAGGGGAATCTGGCTTTCCTGTCACTCAGGATAAAGATCCCCTGCAAGCATCACTGAGATTCAGAAAGTCACTGTAATCTCATCAAGAGTGTGAATCCCTAGCTGGGACTTTCGAATTTATATAACCTGAAGGTAGCCGGTCAGGGTATTTAATCCCCCACATTGGTGTGCTGAGCACCCCGCACCATTTAAAATAAAACTTCTCTTACAAGGATGACCTCGTTAGTTGACAGAACAAAAAAATATGTGTCCCCAAATTAGGACAAACTTAATTAGAAACCCATAGTTTAACTCAATATTTTATCTATGAAAACATTGTTGCTTCACCCAGCTTGTCTGAAACAAACTCAGTCAGTCCTAAAGAACATTTTCATTGTTCCTGATGAAAATTGGTCAGGAGATTGGATAGACATCTGTTTTGTGTAGGCTACAGGACACTAAAGAATTTTGACACTTTTTCAATCCTGAAATACAAGTGTTAGAGAAACTTTACTACAAATTTCTGGTGTGTGCCTTGATTATTTTTCTAATTACTGCACCAGTAGTTTTCCTAATTTTTCTCACATATGTTATTTGGTGATTTGCCAACTAATCATTTTTAGGCTTCTTGATCTCAAGGATCTTAATATAAGGAAGAAATAATTTTTAAAAGAGGCTTCCCTGCTTACCTTCTCACTTATTCTGCAATAAACTGTCCATATTCTTACATCTGGGGAGGTGCATACTGGTCTCAGTGTATGCATAGTAATATCACAATGCACAGTAATATCAAGTAAGTGTAGAAAATCTTTGTTCTGCTTTTCTCATGTTTGCATTATTTAATTTTTACTGCTAGCAGGTATTGAGATATGATGATCTTTTTTCTCACAACAATGACCTTTGACCCTAAGTGGCATTTTATAAGCTTGCTATTTCTAAATGTTACAAATAAAATTGAGTAGCTGAAAGGGGCACAGGAAGAGCAAAAAATTGGAAAAGAGATTTAAAAGTATATCTAAGACATAAGGACTTCATCTCATTTAAAAAATGTACTCCATATATTTTTGCTGTTTATCTTCGTAAACATATATGTTTATCAAGATACAAGATTACATAAGTATATATTTATAATCTTGTTTCCAGTTGGCATCTGAGAGTAAGTTGGCATCTCTATGTCATACATATACACATAAATGTGAATATATATGAATATATATGCACATGTTTATTTTTCATATGTGAATCTGTAACCATAGATCTATAATTGTATGAATATGCTTGGATCTAACTTATCTCGTTAGAAATGACTACATTTATATAAGTGTGCATACTTATATAAAATTTATTCTTAGTTGGCATCAGCCAGTAAGTTAGCATCTGGTATAAACTTTGAAGTTTTCATTTATTGCTTATGTGTGTGTATAAAGCATGAGTATTAGAATGGGCATGTTCTAGTTCATATTACTTCATATAACTTCTTAATAATGATTAATGTAATCAAAGCATGTAATTCCTACATTTATTCAAAGTTAACTTTAGAAAGTTGTAAAGGGGTTTTTCTCACCAACCAACTGGATCAAATGATAGCGATTCAGGTATGCATAGTGAGCTGGAAAGGAGAAAACCATGAAACTCTCAAGAGTAAGGCATAACATGTTAATAAGATCAGTAAAATTTCCATGAGAATAGTGAATTTTTTGTTTAGAAAACACTGCACAGGTAGATTTTGTTCTGTATATGTATATGCAGATTTGGAGTAGGAAGATCGTTATTTATCAATGATTTGTTCTTAATACAGTCATTTTGAAATTTGTTGTGTTGGTTGTGATGACATTCTGTTAAAAGGTTATTTTAGTACAGATAGTGAAAAGCAGATTTGCTTTCCAAAATACTTATTTATTTTATTGATTTCTAATTGACATCCTAATCAACACATATTATTAGATGACATAATTACAATAGGATAATGTCAACCAACTAACACATGTGAGAAAGTAAATAAAAGCTAACCTCAATTATTAGAGGATTTTTAGTAGAATTCTGTATTTTCTGAAATACAAAATTCAGGTGCTATTAACAATGTTTTAAGATGTATTACAAGGAATGTGTGTGTACGTATGTGTTCATGTGTTTTTGTTTACCTAGTAAATATATTGGCATCTTGTATTCAACACATCAATTTATAGACATATTTATTCTTAGCAGCCATCTTACATTTCATACAGGCTTGCTGGGCTGATCTAAGGAATGAAATCATCTTTCTTTTGCAGGAGAATCTACCCTTAGCATGTTGTTTCTTGCATATCTTCACTGTATATTCATGTGATTGTTTTATTGTATACCATTAGAATACATTTTAAAGAAGGAAATAAATAGCATGAGGAATTGTTGGATGTTAATGTACATAGAAAATTCAAGCTTAACTACCGTTTACCTAACAAGCAAACTTCATAGTAACTATAAGTTTTTTTGTTAAGAGGATTGCTTATACTTTGGTGCTAGCTTGATATTTCTTCGGAGGCACCATTGATAGTATGTTTACAATTCGATAGGGTAGTTATGCTTAATTGAATATCATTGGTTAGTATCAATTTGCTTTATATATATATTAATTTGTTGAAAATACAAACTCACTTTGAAACTGTGTTTTATCATTATAGTTCTCATTAGACTATAAAATACATTTAGAATTTAATAATTGATAAGTGTTGCAGGTAATATTGATATTTGCTATTATCCTGTCATTTAAGAAAATCTTCAGAATAAATTACTTACCTGAATTCTGAACATCAGCTTTACATAGTTTGGATATGTATATGTATATATATATATATATATATATATATATATATATATTGTGATTTTTGTACATGAAACAGTGACCTAAATTTCAGTTTCAGTTTTTGCTTGCATTTTTGTTAGGGTGGTTGGGGGCAGAGGAATTCAATTGTAGTCATTTTAACTGCATAGAATGCTTATATGTCTCACTCACGTTTAAGACCATGTGCATAGCTGATTATGTCTTTTGAAAGAAATATCATGAGAAATGACTAATGTAGAAAGCTAACCAGTAAAAGTGAATCCTTTCTTTTTTCATGATATGATTGTGCCTTCTGTGTTATCCTGACAGTAAGATGATCCACTCAAAATGATATAGGCATTCTGCAAGGCAGATACAGATTTTAAGTACCTGTGCTGACTGGTCTTCCTAATATTGGTTAAGAGATTGAACTTTCCCTTTATTCTGCTTCCTATATGTGTTTCAGGCTGCATTTCCTATGTTTTTAAACCAATGTGTTTTAATCAGTATATTCAGCAAGTTAGCATTAAATTGAGTATTCTAATTATTGTCATGTTCTAAGATTGAGCATTTTTTTCTTTTTATTAAATGTTCAAATATACAAGTCATTATGTTGTATATTGGTAACTAAAAATATTGCTGAAGTGTAAAGGAGAAAAATCTAATTTTATATTGGCATAGAAAGAAAGCTTAACTTGTTTTCTTGCTCTTTTTTTATAGAGAACACCTGTTCCCAGCGCTGAAGCATTCCGATGGTTCTTTTAAAGCAGTAGTATATCTTATTTTCAAGGCATTTGGAAATGAAGGGCAAACTAATGCCTTGTTTTAAGAAACTGCTTAGTCCACCACTGAAGAAAATATCCAGAAATTATTTTCATTTTACGTTATAGGGGTTTCTTCAAAAAAAAAAAAAAAAAGAGGAAAGGAAAAGAAAAAAGACATAAAAATAATGTGGGAGCTTGGAGAATTGGCCAGTCTATTTACTTTCAATACACTGACTCTTTCTTTGATGTAATTTAGCTATACTAGTGAAGTTGTTGTCTATTTTGAAAGTGGCTATAAAAAATAAGTTTGGGTAAACCCCTGCTGTAAAATCATGTATCTTTGCAAAGTACATATCTATACTTCATTTTCAAATATATGTGTTTCAGTACTGTAAACTGTACAGATAGCAGCTTGTATTTTATGTGTTTAGACACAAGGAGACAATCATGTCTGAGCATCTATGGAGATTAACAGTTTGTACACAACAGTATGGTTCTGCAAGTTAAATCTGGAGCAATAAATTTTAGCTTTAACTATTTTTTGCCAGTTGTTTCTAGAAGCAGCAACAGCACTGGCACCATTTTGCCATGCATCTTTCCATAGAGACTTGATGCCAAGTTTTATAAGACTAAAAGATTATGATGCATCCACCAATTACCTTCAGTTGTATTGTTGTAAGAGGGGAAGATGTTATGAAAGTTTCAATTAATCTTTTGAGCACTATATTAGAGTAGTGGTTATGCACTTGCATTGCTTACAAACGAGCTGTACAGAAGGGTATACCTCCCAAATACTTTAGTGTAGTTGACTTGTCTTGGTTTGCACTGTAAGGCGGAGTACTCAGAGTAGTTGGAAAATGCAGAATCAGTTGTATAATTTTTTTAAGAAAAGTGTTTTCTAGGCTAAAGAATAAAGTATTGTATCTTAGGAGGAAAAAATCCATAACTTACTTTTTTTCCCCAGCCCAACATGGGCTGCATACATTTTATTATTTCTTAAATTTTTTCTTATTTTTTCTGTAGGAAAAAAACTGAATGAAAACTACTCCAATGTTTTAATTTAAATGGGTAGTTTTAACACTCGAATATGCTGAGGGCTTCTGCCTTGAGGCATGGCTTGATGTTTTTAATTTACAAAGAAGTAAACACATTCATAAAAGTGAAGCATTTTATCTCTTTTTCTTTTCTTTTCTCATAGCCACTCAGTTGGACTAGTGGTTTCCCTTAGTCCCTCAATAAAATGCTCCATTGCTGCCATTTCCATTCTTGTTACTTGATGCTTTCATTCCTGAGAAGGCAGGGCTATGATCTGCAGAATTTCATAAATGTAAGACATACCCCTCCCCCCACCACCTGCACACAAAGGATCTAATGCTTCATAGAACCTGTGCTACCTTTTCATGTAGAGTTTAATTTTCTTATCATAGTCAGAGTTCTTAAGGCCATCCCATCAGGACAAATATTTACATTTCATTTTGTTTTTTGTTTGTCCCAGTTATAAAGACTATTTTCAATTTCAGGAGTAGAATAGGGTTTACCAAAAGTCATAGACTATCAGAGTTGCCATGTTACTGCAACTTTTTGTTCTTTTTCCACTAGACAGTTGTTTTAACCCTCTACATCCATTAGCTTGCTGAAAAATGTTAGCAAAGTAAATCACAAGAAGAAAGATAATTTGAGAAGAGAAAGGGTAAATGGTACAATGGAAGAAGCTGTAAAGATTAGGAAAGACTAGCAGGTGAATATTTTTAAAAATTTAGTTGTAGCTTTGAATGGAATATGATAGGACATAAAAGGTTTTTAAAAAACAGAAAGAGTGTTTCATGGTGAGATTACTGGGGGAGGGTGGACAAATTATGCACACATGCCAATGTGAAAATCAAGTGTGACTTACCTCGCCTAGAGTATGAATACATGGTCCACAGTTATGGTCAACAAGCGTTTTCAAGAACAACTCATGATGTATTACACCCATCCATGTTTAGAGATAAGAATTTAATGATTACAAGCTAAAATGTGCTGTATACTGTATTCATTTTGAGATAGCTTTTTACTTGATGTATATTTCTTTGAGGGTTTCTAGCTAGAGTTTCAGCTTCTGCTGTGGGACCAATGAGAGCTGTTTGAGTTGTTTTCTTTTTTTTTCTTTTTCCATTATTTTCTTTTCTTTTTTTTCTTTTTGTTTACCAATTTGCTAATTAATTGCAAGTAAGTGAAAACTTACTTTCACACTTGAATGATAAACTTGCCTTGCTTTTTGGAAAATGGTGAGATGATTGTTATTACAGAAGTGAAACAAACTTCTATTCAGGCTGTATTAGACATACAATAACATAACGATCTCACAGCAGTGTACTGAGAGTCTAAAACACATTCTAGTATTGCATGTCTTGGTGTGCTTTTATTTGTTTCCTTTTTAAAAGAACTAATGAATCTGTATATTGTAAACTGTGGTGTTTTACATGTCAATTCATTTTTTAATGAAAGAAAATTTGTTGATTACTGAAATGAAAAAAGTGTAGCTTTTCATTAATTCTCTTATGTTTTTTATTCTTGATATTGTTGTTTTATACCACCCACTTTTTAATGTTTTTGGTTAAACTCCATTTATACAATGTAGGGTGCATTTAAAGTTCTCATTGGTGATGTTGAAGAAAGATATGACTCTTCTGACCTTTCTCTAGTTTTCTTCTTCACATGTCCATGTATTGAGAACTTGTAAATTTTATCATTATAACCCCAAGGCAGTGATTTGAAGGTTTACATTTTTCATGATTCTAAAATACCAATGAAATGTAACTTAAAAAAATTCCTCACTGTATGTTTCATTATTCAGTGTCAAGTCAGAATGTAGATTGTGTGGACAACTCTGCACAACTTAATAATTATATCTCAGATAAACTGAATAAAAAACTTTGTAAGAGTGATCTACGCACACAGGATCTTGTCCTCCCTAGGTGTGGATAGAGAGATGCCATAATCGCCAGCATTTGGGGAGAGCGTGGAAAATACTTGAGGCGTTGGTACATAGTGCAGTGAGCCAATTTCCTTTTCAGTTGTCACTCAGCACCCTAACATCACCAAGAACATCACTAATGCAAACCTCTTTCTAGGCCTTCAGACCAAAGTGGCTTTCTCATGGATTCTGCCTGTCTATCTACAAGTGGAGAAATGTATCCATCCTTGGGAGAGAAAATAGTAATAGTCTTCCCCCACTGTAGGAGTATATAAAAATGTCTCCTGGTTGCTTAATTCCCAACACTCAATTTCCTTCTTCTAAACACATTTATAGGGAGAGAGAGATGGTGGGCTTACTAAGAATTAATATTAAGCAATCACTAGAAGAAAGGAATATTTCCTTCCTTTCATTCAGAAACCCTGACCTGTAAGTTGTGCAATTAATGCTAAAGCATATAAAGTCTTTGAGCTGATAAGTATCTGTAATCAAATAATGAAAAAAGGAAAGCAGTTAAATGAGCACACTATTCAGGGTCAAATACATTCAGCAAAAAGCTATAGTGGGTCTTTGATCATGGTTAGATTCACAGTGATATCGAACAGTTGGTTCTCATGTAACAGCTAAATGTTTCAGATTTTTTTATATTAAATTTGGCATTTCACACTGAGATCTGTATTCCTCGTGAATAAAAGACAGCTACTATATTAGGAGGGATTCCATTTTCACAATTGCAAAACAGATATTTCAGGAACATGGGCCACAAAATGTACTCCTTCCACAGTGTTCTCCTCTTCTGAACTGTGCAGTTATCTATTAAATTTTCTAATAGATATTTGTGTAAGGTGTATGTATGCTTGTGCAATTATTTAAAAAGCGGTTTTGGAAAACAGTGTATTTATTAAAGAAAATCACATATGGGGCATGTACAAAACTGTAAAAAAAAAAAAAAAAAGTAAAAAAAATCACATTCAATTTGCCCAGTAAAGTTGTTTTTGTGAAATTTCTGTGTTGTTGAATAAAGGACTTTAGTATTCAAAATACCTCTATTTTTCCATGATAAATTTTTATTTGTGGGATTTTGAACAATAAGCATATGATCATAATTTAATTTTGTTTATGATAAAAAAACTTTATAATTCTACACTTGGCCTTGTGTCAGCAGAATGAGTGCTTTGTGTGAATCTTTCATAAAACAGTCTAGTGATGTTTTTGTTTCTCTTTATATATTTTTCTCATCTGAAAGAAAAGAAAAAAGAACATGATTCCATATCCATTTCTAGAGAATGTATTTTTGTTGAAAACTCAAAAGGTCTAAATAGAGGAAGAATTGAACGCACCCAAACATTTCTCTTTCCTTCTGCATCATAAGTGTGCCAGGAGAAAATATCTCATGCATTTTACCATGAATGAAAAGTCTTGGTGATGCTACTTGAAAGCATTAATGTGCATGAAGAAATTTAAAACACTGGAATTCTGTCTTCAGCCACCGTCAACAATACCCTGAGATGAAATTTTTATTGTGTTACTTTTTTATTATGGAACATTTGTGGTCCACCCAGGTTACTCATTAGTTGGTAGTGAATGTGCTTAACACTTATTTCACTACTTCTCAGTGCAAGGTCCAATTTTTTTTTGATGCCTTATAAACTACACAAAAAAGTAGAACATGGTTTAATACCTTGGAAATCTTTAATATGATTTCAAACACAAAACTTCATATAATTAAAAGGGTTCATGTCTATAGAATATAACATCATATTAGAACATTTTTAATACATTTATTAAACATTAGCATGTGTTCTGTTAGTATATCAAAAATATAAAATAGGGCTAAGGCAACAGAATTGGAATATATATGGTGAGAAAAAATAATTAGGTAATTTTTATTATGCGAGTTTCTGAATACTCAGTAATTTTCAGGTAAGTCACTGTGCTGCTTTATCATATTTTGGTATAAGCAACAACAATATGGCAAATAGATTTAAATGGATTTTCAAAGTAATACTTATTTTTTTATAGAAATCATCAAGGATACAAATACTTGGATGTTCATATGTAATGATAAAAGAATAATATTTCAAGAGAGTTTGAATAAACCAAAAAGGCAAATGGGGCAGGGAGTATCTATAACTTATCTAGATATTGAGTCTGATAATTTCATATGGACTTTGCACAAACATATATTTTTTCAAGTGTGTTTATTGGTAAAAGTTGTTTTTGTTTCTGCATTTCCTACAAAAGCTGCTGTCCATTTATTTCTAGTCTTTTCTTCTTTTTCTTTTTCTTCTTTTTTTTTTTTTTTTTTTTTTTTTTTTTTTTTTTTTTTTTTTNTTTTTTTGAGATGGAATTTCACTGTTGTTACCCAGGCTGGAGTGCAATGGCATGATCTTGGCTCACTGCAACCTCCATGGCCTGGGTTCAAGCGATTCTCCTGCCTTAGCCTCCCGAGTAGCTGGGATTACAGGCACTCACCACCACACGTGGCTAATTTTTTGTATTTGTAGTAGAGGTAGGGTTTCACCATGTTGGCCAGGCTGATTTCGAACTCCTGACTTCAGGTGATCCACCTGCCTCGGCCTCCCAAAGTGCTGGAATTACAGGCATGAGCCACTGCACCTGGCCTCTCTTTTCCTTTTTTAACTTTTATTTTAAGCTTGGAGGTACATGTGCAGTCTTTGTTACATAGATAAACTTGTGTCATGGGGGTTTGTTGTATAGATTATTTCATCAGCCAGGTAAGCCTAGTACCCGTTAGTTATTTTTCCTAATCCTCTCCCTTCTCCCACCCTCCATCCTCTGAAAGGCCCTAGTGTTTGTTGTTCCCCTCTATGTGTCCATGTGTTCTCATCATTTAGTTGCCAGTTATAAATGAGAACATGTGATAGTTAGTTTTCTGTTCCAGTGTTTAAGGATAGTATGTCATTTTTTTAATGGAGAAGAAAATATTATTTGAAGTAAACACAAATTTCAGGTTATATTTGCATATACGACATAAGTAGCATAATTGTACATAACACTTGCTTATTTCAAAATTTTGTTTCTAATATTTTATTCTACTATATTGGTTTGTGATCTATATTACTGCCTTTTAAAATTCAGATTTTTTGGGCCAGTTTGTAAGTCAATGTTTCTTAATTTCAATGTACTTATACAAATTGAAGTATCTACCAAATTATCTTTTTAGGTAGGACTGTGTTTTGTTTACAATATGTTACTTATGACAAAAAAAAAATCTAGTTAACAGGAGTTATACTTTCACAAATTGGAAGCAATGTATGTATCTCTTTCCAAGAACACTACTTTTAAAGCTACTCTTATGTCTAACATAAGTATAAAGTATTTTTATTACTGAACTGAGTTGCATGATTTCTTTAACAGTTAGATGGAGAGTATGTTTGCCTGGTTTGAGTTATGATCTTCTCTTTACAACTTTTCTGAAAGGTAATCTATTTAAAGTTCTACGGCTTCCAGAAAACTGCATAGTTGGAAGTTGGTAAAGAACACATTTAAATATTACTAATTAACCATTGATACTTTCCTAAAAGAAATATAACTACAAATCCTTATTTTATATTTTAAAAACTTTTTTAAAAAGTTGTTTCCATGACTTGCCTTTTAATTTTATTTAAAACATTAATATCAAATTAATATGTGTGTGTGCATATATAGACATACACACACATACAAATGTGTGAATCTGTATATGTGTGTATATGTGTTTTATTCAACAGAGTTTTAGACCATACTTCAGAATAGCTGAGGGCCAGTCTAGGTTATTAAGAATCTCTAGTGGAAAGAATTCTGTCACTTTTGTATAGTTGAAATTAAATTTGATGACTCAGCATTTTATAATGCTTAATCTACCCCCTGGGAATCAGGACATTTGATGAAGCCACATGAACTCTTTTGGGCTTGTTAGGTACTCTTAATGAGTTGCCACTTTAGTTTACCATATCCTATTTTTAGCCACTTGAGGAATTTTGTTGAATATTATGTATAGAATTTATTTCTCTAATGCTTTCTTTATCTTCATATAATTTGAACATTTGGGGCATATTTATATTCTACTGGGCTATTTATATGTTTGAACATCAAGGGAACATCCAATCACTAATATGTAACTTGGTGTGTAGCATATATGCTTTGACTATATAGAAAAAGGCTTTATCTGAAAAGAATTTACAATGCCTACAGAGTAGTACTGAGAAGAACATTATGAACATTTTGTATTGGCAGACCACCAACTGACGTAATTTCCCATTTATTCAACAAATATTATTGTGTGTCTTCAATGTAGCAGCTATTGAGGATATCAAGATGAACAAAACGTGATTCCTGACACTTTACCATCACCATGGAACTCAACTAAATGGCTGAAACAAATATACAAATACATAAAAACTGTGGAAAACCTTTGTTGTGAAAAGAGCAGGCAACATGTGGACGAGTGGTAGAAAATGGTAGAGTGAAGTTCTTCGATTTCAACATCTTTCCAGCTGAGAGAAGGAGGTAAGAGGTAAGCACTTTTAGAGGTAAAGACAAAGAGATTAGAATGGCAGGAAAGAAGAGAATAAGTCCAAAGTGCTGAGAAATACTACAGGCTTAGTTCGAACGGCTGTCTTGTCTCATGGAGATTACTTTCATAGCTACCGCAATATTCTCCCTCCATTTATTCTTATCTGTCTTCAACGTATTTTCTCTGCTGCAGCTTGAGTTAACCTTTTAAAACAAACACAACACACACATTTATGTGATTCCATGTTTATCATTGAAGACTTCCCATTGTTATTAGAATAAAACCCCAAATGGGTCGATAAGGCCATTTGTGATCTGGCTCTGCAATCTTATTACATATCATGTCACTCCTTTCTCTCTCTAAGCTCCAGCCACTTGGACTTTCTTCCAGTCTCTGCAAGTCCTATTTATACATGTAAATAAAAACTGTAGTTTCCCACATTTGCAAGATGGGTTTTCCCTCCCACCTCAGAACATTCTGTTCATGGTGCTCTTTTTTTCCACCCAGGCTGGAGTACAGTGGTTCAGTATAGCTCATTGCAGTATCAACTGCTGGTCCCAAGCAATCCTCCTGCCCTAGCCTCCTGAGTAGCTGGGATCACAGACCTGAGGCACCATCCCTGGCTACTCATGTTATTCTTAATACTTAGAATCCCCTTTCCTTTTCTCTTCTCCTGGATAATCCCTCTTCATTCTTCAGAAATTTTGGATTCCTTTTTTAGAAGAAATTTCTTCCTAATTATTGTGACTGTCAAAACTCATCTATTGTAGGCTCTCAAAGTAACTTATACCTCTTCATAGCAATTATTGGTTATTTCATTCAACAAATATTTACCCTGTGCTCTCCATTTATCTAGGCAATTCATAGTTTCCTTTCTATTGGAAGAAAAGACATTATTAACAAGTATATACACATGCATAAATATAAATGCATATATACATATATAAAATTATATATATACATACATATATACACACACACAAATATCACATGGTAATATATTCTATGAATGCAATTTAGGAGGGGAAATGAGATTGATTAGGAATATCTGTAAGGTGAAAAGGTAAGGAAGATGATTGGAATTTTACATGAGTAGTTAGGGAAAACCTAACTGAGAAGATGACATTGGAAATAAGACATGAAAGAAGCAAGGAAGTGAGCCACATGGATAACTTGGAAATAGCCTACCTGGAAGAAGGAATTAACAGATAGGAAGACCTTGTGACAAGAATGGGTCTGGAATTTTCAGGGTCCAGAAAGAGCCCATTGTGTCTGAAGTGCAGTGAATAAGAGAAGAGCAAAAAATGTAGTTAAAAAAAAAAAAGACAAAATTGTGTAGTGTCATGTTAAAGACTTTGACTTAGTTTCAGAGTGAGAAAGGAAGTCTTTGGAGGGTTTGATTAGAAGAAGACATAATCTGAACCTGATTTATATTATGAAAGGACAGCCTTGGCTACTGCGTTAAGAATAGACTATAGAGGGTCAAGGGGAAAAGAGGGAGACCACTTTGGGGAAGCTAATTCTGTAATCCAAGTGAATGAAGATAGCGGAAATAGGGTGGTAGCAGTGGAATCTGCAGAAAACAAAAAGAGGTTGAGTTCTGCATATCATGTGAAATAAAGGCAACAGGATTTGTGGGCAGATCAGAATTTATGGATGTAAAGAAGAGAATAATTTAGAATGACTTTCAGGCTTTTGACAAGAATAACTGGAAAAACACAGTTGCTATCTACTGAGATGGGGAAGACTACATTTTGTTTATGAACATTCACAATTTAAGCTGCTTCTAACATACCCAAGTAAAGATATCAACTATACAACTTAATATATGAACTTAGAGTTAAAGATACAGGTGGTATTTAAAAATAATGAGCCAGGAGGGGATTATTAAAGAAGTGATTGTAGATACATACAAGAGAGGATGGTCAAAGTCAGACCTGGGGCTCACCCACAACAGTTGTACTCTCACCCTCTCTATAATTATCACATGGTTACTGCCCGTCTCTGCTACTGAACAAAGTAGAGAATAAGTGGAAGCCCATGCATAAGTTCTGCAAGTGAGTTCTTCCAGTTCCCCCTTTTCCTGGTAACCCACATTCTTTTAATTATTACCCCAATCTTTACCCCTTGTCCACAGGTAACGGTTAACTATTCATCCCCCTCAACTTATCCCCTCTCCATTGCATGTAAAAGCACATACTTGTTTATTTATGTTTATCCGTATACACCATTCTGATGCAATAATTTCACTGTACACGACAATATTTTTCTCCTAACACATATGTAAGTATTGTGTTAAAGTTTGATGCTGGCCATAATTTGTATATTTAAAAAAATAAGCACAATTCTACTAAAATTTGTATAACACAAACTACTATCCTTATAGTCTTCATTGGCAATTCCATTGGAGGAAATAGATTATTATTGCCATTTTTTTAATAGTAAAGTGAAAACAAATTTTTTAGGAAAGTAAAGCAATAAAAGAATGGCTACTCCATAGGCAGAGAAGCCTGTTATTGCTATTTAATATCTCTAGGCACTGAAATGTTTGAACAGAAAAGTGGGTAGATGTTAAAAACTACAAATTGAGAATTGAGATTAATTTGGGTGCACTCCCTACCACAAGAAAGGGATAATATGGTTTTCAGTTTTGCCTAAACTTTCTTTCACAAGGGAAGAAGTTGGTTCGTGACTATTGAAATATTAGAATGCAAAGTTTTTACTACTTACTATTCCTGTTCCTTTATCCTCTACTTTACAGAGTTTATCATAAACATATTCGCTAATAGCCAAAATACATTCCAGGGGGAATGCTTAGTAGATAATTATTTCTTTATATTTTTTATGGAAAGAGAAAGTATTTTGAATCATAATTTTCTTAGACCTAAGTTTCATTTTAAGACCTGCTATCTGGCAGAATCTCTACATAGCACAAGATCTCAGTTGAATCCTTACCACTTGAGTTCTGAGGACTAAATAATGACTAGCTCTAAACCCCAAAGAACTGAATAGTAATTGTTGCAGTCCATTAAAATCCCAAGGACTTCAGTATATCCAGCACAAGAAAATAAGCAATGACTACAATAAAAACTGAAATGCTTGAGTTCACAGCTTGGTAGAAAATGTTGAGACTGTTACAAAAATATCAAGAATAAAGAATTTTGAGTTGTAAAGAATTTAGAAATAAAACTACAGTCTATACTTTCTTTAGGAGCTTGGGCCACATTGTCACCATAGATGGCTACAGAACTTCTGAGACTCATCAACAGATTCCATAACTAAAAAATACATAAGTATCCACAGCAATATATCACTCGTATAAGTAAAGGTTAATTTAAAAGCTGAACTGTTAAATGCAATTCCCACACTGACATTATAACAAAATTGTGAACCTGAGAAGATATAGTATTTTTCAGCTTATAAAGTCTATCATGGACCAAGTTCTTAAATAGCTAATTTAAAGGAAGCTGGCACACAATTTAAAGATGTAATTTGAGTCATAGTTGATGATATACTTTTACTTGTTTAGCCTTTTATGCAGCTTGTTTGCATTCCTTGAACAGATTTGCTGTTTCTATTCTAACTGCATTGTGTATGGCATGAGAAATGCTGATTAATTCTTGTGGGTAATCATCACACACGCTGCCAATGTTGTACAGTTATATCCTTCATTTCGTAATCTATGTATACATTCCTTATGTTATTAGTGGAAGTGGCATATAATAGGCAAATAAACCTGCTCTTGATTTAGATAAAAAATAACTGTTGATCCTTTCTATCTTTAAGAGGAATTCCATTAGATGGGGAAATCTGATATAGCTGTTATTTGCTTCAAGTAGCTTTAAATAGAATTCTTTAATTGTTTCTACAGCTGCCACCCACAGTAAACCCTAAAATATCGATTGTAATTGAAAGATACATTTGCATTTTATTCATGACATTAATATATCTTACTTTATGAACTCTATGGATCATTTTGATGCTTATATGGTAGGTGACTATCCCATTGATTTACTTTTAAATAGAGATATAACACATGACTTCCAGGGGAGTCTAATTTAGTAGAGTACTTAAAGGTTTGTTAGAGAACAGTGAGTGAGTAAATAAGTTTTTAAATGATGGGCTATAGTTTGAAAAGGTGTTTCACTGGAGCTCCTAAAGTATTTAAAAGGAAATAAAGTGCACCATTTTTTACTTTGAGGCTTGTAGTCAAATTACAATTTACATGAGAGTTATGTAGTGAAAGAAGGAAAAAAATAACAGAGAATATGGAAAGTTAATTTTTCCTCATCTTTATAACCTTATTTCTAACTTTACCAGTCTTTTGTTGATGTGCTAAAATAGAACCACTAAATCAGATGGTTAGACTCATGTAACTAGCCTTCTTGTTGTCTAGAAGAGTAAATGGTTTCTATGAGAATGAAGCTGTTTAGAATATTTTATTTCATATTAAGTTATTCTGTTTAAAAGGTAGAAAGTGTAACTACTCACAATAGATAAAACAGTGAAGGGGAATACATCTCAGATGATTGAAAGGTCCTGAGGACAGACTGAAGCAAAACCCATGTTATTTTATCCTATTCTCCTTGTCTTTTCAGTACTCTCAGTTGGGTTTATTCTGAGGCTTTATCTGTGTCTTTTGTGGCCTCTAGCACTTGGACAGTTTATTTTCCATTGCTAAGAATTACTGCATAGGGAATAATTTTTGTTCCTGACAGGTTCAGAAAAAAATCTCAGAATTTATACTGGGTGGATCCCTTTGGTTGAATTGGATCATGTGTTCAACCTATAACTAGCTGTAAAGGAGGCTAAGCAAAGATTTGGTTAATCTTAGCCTCTTCCTAAAATTGGGGCAGGGAATACTGCCTCTTCACACGATGTTTACTGAGAATGAAAGAAAAGTAGTTTTCCAGGGAAAATCAGGATTTGTTTATTAGAAACAGAAAAATTGATAGTGGGCAGGAAAAAATGAATGAAAGGAAGAAAGGACTAAAAGGGATAAAGAGAAGAAAAAGAAAATAAGGGAAAAGAAGAAAGGGAGGGAGAGAGAGCAGAATAGACAAAAAGAAGGAAGAAAGGAGAAATAATATGTGGCTCCTACATCACATTATATTGAAGGGTTAATAGACAAGGATGCTGCAGGAGGGAGGACGCAGAGAAACTGGGATCTTAGCTGGAATTCTAATAGGATAATTAATTTCTGTATAATTGTATGATAACTCTATTTGGTTAACTTGAAAGATCTATTTTTATTAATTAGTCATGTATATGCATAAACACACACACAACGCACACAGGCATATGCAATACCATTATATCTATGATTGGGTTTACATGAACACACTATATCTGGGATGAAGAAAATGATTCACGATGGGTGTGATAGCCTTTCCAGCAAAAGTCTATCCATTATGGTCACGCTATTTCTATAGAAATGTGTGCAAATGTCGATTGTGTAGAAGATGAGTAATAGGTTTCTATATGAAAGGTTGTGTTTTCAGAGAACTAACACAAGATCAAACATCCCAAAATACAAGTCAGATTTTAGCTGCCAGCTTTAACATGCATTTTACACAGATTCTTTCATTGTGTTTTGCTGCCTCAGCATTGAACCTACACTTTGTTTGATTCAGCCTAATGAGTATGGTTGAAGCCAAGCAGGACAGGTGAAGGAATATGCTCACTCACTCCCTCCAGAGCTATGGGTGTGAAATCAGCCCACCTGACCCAACAAGACTGGGAAGACAGGAGGGCCAGTGTATGGAGAAATACACTGTGTTAGTTTCAGCACACTTTAATGTTCATCTTGAACTCAATTACTTTATGCTCATAAGAAAGTTCTTATTTATTATTTCTGGGACAGGTAAGTTATTTTCCTATTTTATGCTATTATTTTATCAGACAATAAAACTATATGTAACATAATGCTTAAATGACTATACCGACATTGCTATGAAGACAAAGATGGCAAAATTGGAGAAGGTAAACCATAGGTTGTAGTGCTAGCTGGCTTAATATGTTTGTTTTTGTTGAAAAACTCAAAGCCTATATCCTGCATACAGGAGTTTGGTTTCCACTTAGGCACATAGGGGGTTAGAGAGTACCACTCCCAACTTTACAATGAAGAAACCTAGCTGAACAGAAAATTCATGACTTTTCTTGAACCTAAGAGAGTGCTGATGTCACATGACACCAACTGGCCCCAAGCCTAAGAAGAGGCATCTACACAGAGAAGAAACATGTTGTGCCCCAACTTACTGGGAAAAATGTACCTAGACATTGGCTATAATTGGAAAGGGGAGCAATATGCAAGACCTGACTTGTGATTTCAGCAGAGAGATGGAGACTACAAGAAAAGATCAAATAGGAATATTAGAAATGAAACACACAGTAACAGATTAAAAATGTCTTCAGTGACACAGCTGAGGAAAGAAGAATTAATGACCATGAAGAAATGTCTCTAGAAATCTCCCAAACCGAAATAGGATGGGAAAAAAGAGAAAATCTAGTATACAAAAGATACTTTGAAGTAATAGCACTTCAAAGTAAAAGATACTTTGAAGTAATAGTCCATAATACTTGATGTGGAAGAATGGGTGTAGCAAACTCGCATGTATAAAATGGAAAACTAAGTTTTTGAATGAGTTGGTTCTAATTTAAAAAGCAGATGTTAGAAGCTCCTTAGAAAATAAAGATATCAATTTCTTTAGCAGTTCATGTTCCTTTTACATAATGTTTGGTAATTCAAGCATGTGTGGCTTGTCTGACTGACAGATGCCAACTTCAATTGGGCCGTACAGAAGCAAAGGAAAGCATTTGACTTCATGCTACTTTACTATATGAAAAAATCCCTAGCCTGAAGAGTTTTAACAGAGGTGGCTGTAGTTTTATTGAAGTTTGTTTAGGTATCACTTCCTTGTCTTTTTTTCTCTTATTCTCTATAGAGGAACCTAATTAAAACAGCCTCTTTAAGTGACAAATGACACTTTTAGGTAAATTGGCTTAAAGAAAAATGAGAATTTACTGACTTGTGTAACTAAAAAGCCCAGTAATCGGCATGGCTGAGTCTGGGTGTTTAGGGGATATTATTATCAGGTGTGTTTCCCTCTGTCCCTCACCGGAGCTTTACTCTTTTTAGTATCATTTTAGTATCACTCTCAGGAAATAACATGGTCATCAGCAGTTCCAGTCATACAGTATTTCAGTTGGTAACTTAGCAAAAAGTTTCTGAGAGAGAGAGAGAGGGAGAAAAAATCCTCATTTGGCTCATCATGAATCTTTTACCTATCCCTGAATCACTGACGCAAGGAGACAGAACACAGTCATCAGGCAGGACAGGTGAAGTGAATATGCTCACTCTCTCCACCCAGAGCTAGGGGTATGAAATCAGCTCACCTGACCCAACACAACTGGGAAGAGAGGAGAGCCACTGTATGGAGAAAAAGTGGAGGAAGAGTTTTTATCACAACAAAAAGGAGTATATGCAGGGCAAGCAAACACAGTAGTAACTGTCACCTGCAGAAATAGAAACTCATGATGTTCTTGGCACTTAAATCTCTTTAAAACTTTTTAAAATATATTTTACATTTTTATTTGTTTTTTATTTTATTTGTCTTATTTTTTTAATTTATTAAATAGAGAAAGAGGGAGTAACTACACACAACTGGAGCCTATGATGTTGGAGAAACAAAGCAATATTCTCAAGTGTTTGAATCCATACTCTAATTGTTACCCAACAGGTCAGTATTTAACATAGAAAAAAATTAAGTAAAATTAAGTATGTTGGCTTTATAAAGATATGGCTTATATTTGGCTTTTGTGCACACATAAAGGTTGTTCCCTCTTGGTATCCAATTTAGAATAGAGAAAATAGCTGTATAATCTAAGATAATTTGGCCTTTTATATTAATATAGACATGTAGACAGAGTAAAAATATATGAATAAAAATAAAATGCCTAAAATACGTAATTCAAAGAAAGAAAAATTCATTGAATTCTGAATTAGGTTTCTCTTTAAGTTCAGTTAAGAGACTCTTTATTTGGGTTAAAATAGGCAGGCCTTTATTACAGATAACATGAAAAATCTGATCCAAGGGACATTGCCATGAACTCTAAGAAGTATGACATTTAAATATATTTGTAGGAAATTGATTGTTTCTTTTATTTGTGATAATGAATGCTTTCAAACTAAACAGATTATTTAAAAATAGGTTAGACTTAATGTATCTATATTCATATTTACAAATTTTCAACTTGTTCACTCCTGACTCATTAGTGTAATACACATACAGGCGGGCATGCATACATTACAGAAACACCAATTTTTAAAATGAAGCAGATCTTAAAATAGACTTTTATGTTTACAGCATTGATAACATTAAAACATGTGCATCTTAACAACCTGATTGACAGAAAGTATTCTTATAACATTTGACAGTGGATAGTTCAAATATAACTACTGCTATTTTTGTTGGTCTATAATATTTAGCTTAATTTAATGCTCAATTACTTACTTGCACACCTCCTCTTTAGGATGAAAAATATCACCTAAGTGGATCGACTACATTATTCATCCCAGAAAAGGTAACTTTTTAGAGTTCATATCATGAAATGCAAGGGTCACGAACTTATGTAATTACAGAAAATATAATTTTTCTCAAAAAATTTCTCCAAAAACAGTGGACACCAAACAAGCATACATTTGAATATGCCTCATCTATATTAGAGGTTGTTGGTATCAGCATGACTTAATTTCAATTTGTTTTGTTTTTTTAAAAGAATAATTGATATATTTTTCAATTATCTATTTTGTAAAAAAAAAAAAAGAATTTCAAGTAATGGAAAGTATTGAGGATAAAAAAGAAAAACTAGACTGAACAAACTTTAAAAACTTTGAAAGAAGCCTACCCTGTGAGATCTCTCTTCCACCCCAACTTCAGCCCTGGAAATACTTTATATCCAATGGCAAAGAGTACCCCATTAATCGTTACTTAATCGTATTTCGTCAGGCATCAACAGATCTGTGGTGACAGGATATTCATTTGCAAATGTGGTAACTTTTCATATACAATCTGGTAATGTTTCCTTAACTTAAATGGACTCTTGTCCAATCTCCTTTATTTTACCAGAGCCCTGCTAATTGGGGTAAATGAAAAAGCCTCCTAACTGGGCCTTCACATTTCTCAAATACCTTTAAAGTAAAAGAAGAGAAAAAGAAAAGAGAGAGAGAGAAGGAGACTTACTGGGCTCCTTTGTGTGCCATTGCTTAGTCAGGCATTTTAATATAACTATCTTATACATCCATACTAAAGACATTTGCATTCTTACCTCACATTTTTGAGATTTTAAACAACTTTCAAATGTGTGATTTTTTAACCCTTTTTTTCTTTCCCTGCCCTTGAGCCCAAATTATTATACTGACAACAAATGTTGTTTATGTTAAATGCTAACTATAAATCTCACCCATTTTCTCATTAGGTTAAGAATGATTCCTCAGCCTGGGCTTTTATGTGCTAGACCAGATCCAGAGCTTAGTTTTCAGCCTCATTTCCTATTTTTCTCCTATAGAACCTAGGACTGTGTTTACTTTCTGTGTTAGTATAGGTCCACCCAGAAGCAGATAATAGGACAGGATAAGAGATGCCAGAGATTTATTGCAGGAAGGAGCAAAAGGTTGTGAGAAACTTTCAGGACATAATGGATATCTGATACCTGCATTTAGGATGGAAGACTGGGTAGAATGGGTTTTGGATTATAGCATAGTTCCAAGAAAGAGCTGCCTTGCCTGATCCATGCAAGCAGCAAGATTGCTCATTCCCTGGGGGCCTTTGTCAGGATGTTACATCTGGAGAAAGTTAAATCTAGAGAATGTGCCCCCAAGTCAATGAATTCTTCCTTACCCGGTTTTATTTTCTGACCCTTTTGATGATGCGTTTTCTAAATGCAAATCCAAATCTACTTTGCAGGCTCTTGAGGGTACATGCCAGCTAAATCTTGGAAGGACATTGAGAAATGTGATAGAACTCCTCTGGTCTACATGTTCTGAGAGGGATTAGGGGATTGTGCGGAGCCAGCTTCCTCAGGGTCGTGTCCCCACCCCATATTCCAAAATTCCAGATTTTCCAAACCAGGACCCTGAGTCTAGCATAACAGATCTGCCCTTGCCAAGCATTCACAGGTCTCTGGGTCTCTTTGACTTTTTCAGATCTTTGGCATACTACTTAACTGTGCTTTTCTTCCATTCCAGGAGATACAGGCTTTTGGTAGGCTATCAAGAGTACTTTTGGCTCTCACACTTATTAACTACTTGCTAGTGGCTCTCAGTTTCTTACTCTATACAAGAAGTCAATATCAATACAATTTAATATTAACTAGCCAACTTGATTCTCTTTAAAATGCCTGAACCATTATACCTACAAGGTAGATCATCTCCCATTGAAATCTTCAGCAACCGGGCCTTATGTCAAGGACTCTTCATGACTTGACTTTCACCGAAAATGACTGGTTAGTGAGCCTTAGCCAAATCCCCATGCATCATGTCTTTTTTTCAGACCACTCTCATATCTCTACCACTTCCATTTGTTGGGGTCCACAGAAAAACAGATGCCAAAAAAGAACTGGACAGGTAAGAGATTTAGGGAGGAAATACGCAGCAGAATGTGAGGGTAGGCCTTAGCCATGATAGAAGTTTGATAGCTATGCTAGGAGAAAGAGAAGAAAGGAGATCTGGTAGGAAGAGTCTCAGACTGCAGCACAGCTCAATAAAGATTTGGTTAGGTGGATGAGGAGCCTCCTAGGGATAAGATCCCCGTTGGAGAAGTCCCATACATTGTCTTGCCATGATCATTATTGAGTGGGAACAACCAGTAGAAAGTGTAGCATTAGAATGAAGGCAGAGGTGGACCTAGAGGAACAGTAGTTGGGGCCATCAGTCAGCCGTGTTTCCCATAGCAGGAGATTTAAGCAGCACTTTTTTTTTTTTCCTCAGCCTTCCAAGTAGCTGGTATTACAGGCACCCAGCCACCATACCTGGACAATTTTTATATATTTTGTTAGAGAAGGGTTTTTGCCATGTTGGCCAGGCTGGTCCTGAACTCTTGACCTCAGGTGACCCGACTGCCTCGAGCTCCCAAAGTGCTGGGATTACAGGCATGCCTGGCCTAAGCAGCATATTTTTATGTACACCTCAGTGGCTATTTATTTATATACTTATTTAGAGATGGAGTCTTACTCTGTCGCCCAAGCAGGAGTGCAGTGGTGTGATTGTAGCTCACTGCAACCTCTACCTACTGGGTTCAAGTGATTCTTCTGCCTCAGCCCCCTGAGTAGTTGGGACTACAGGCGCGCACCACCATGCCTGGATAATGTTTGCATTTTTACCAGAGATGAGGTTTCACCATGTTGGCCAGGCTGGTCTCGAACTCCTGACCTCAAGTGATCTGCCCACCTCGGCTTCTCAAAGTGCCAGGATTACAGGTGTGAGCCACCGTGCCCAGCCTGCAGTCGCCATTTCTTTAGCACATCAATGGTATAGTGATTGAGAATATAGATTGGGGAGTCAAATTCCTCGAGTACAAATACTGCTGAGTTACATACTAATCATGAAATTTTAGATGAATTTACCTATGTCATCTACTTTTTCATATTTAAGTTGATAATAATAGTTACAGTCAGAGAACCATTTGGAGAGATTAAAAAGTCATTTGTGGAAAATCTGTCATTGTGATTATGTCTGCAGTTCAGTTACTCAACAAAAAATGTAACTTGCTTTCTTTTTTCATAACCGAACTCATTGTTTTCATGTTGATCTTTAATCCTAGCTTGTGTTAGAAATGAAATCTTAGGTAATTCTGTCTTCTTCAGTTAGCACAGTGATTTTGAGCCTGTTGGGGCTCAGAAAATGATACCCAAAATCATGGTGCCTTGGCGTGATGAGCTAAAGAAGCAGCCTTAAGGTCTCTCTCTGGCTTTTCCCAGGCTTCCTTTCTCTCTGATCCTCTTACTTTCCTGAAGCACCAGGAAAGACTTTCTCTGGAATTTCCTTATCTGACTAGGTAAGTAACTTTCCTAAAGAAATTGAATTGCATTAAGACACTGCTTCTTTAAGAATCTCATCAAAAAAAAAATAAAAAAAGAAAAAAAGGACACAATTACCACTGGAGAGAAGATAGCTAAAAGTCATCACAACACCCAGACAGATTTTCATCTGAGAGCAGCTTCTTCAAGAGACTATCTAAGAAATTTTATTTGCATAAAAAGACAACCTTTGTTCCTGTGTAGTTCCACTCCTAGGTTTCCCTAACTTGTCAGTTTCATCCAGCTTCCCAAGAGTATTATTTACAAAATAAAGTCTCCCTACATCTCTCCCAAATATAGAACTTTTGAAAGCCTCAACCATCTGGCCCCTCTTTAAATCTTATACTTTGTGTATGGCTCCATGACAGTCTGCTTTAAATACATTTTTATGCCTTTTTCTCATATAAATCTGCCTATTGTCAGCTTATTTTCAGCAAACCAGAGGGTAGAAGGGAAGCATTACCTTAGCCCTTTCACTATCTAGAATCAGACTTCTGTGGTTCAAATACTAAGTCTGTCATTTCTAATTGAGGGACTTTGGGCAAATTACTTCTCCGTGACCTGGTTTTGTCATCTACAAAATGGTGAAACTGTAATGATAATTCCTTTATAATCTGGTTATTACTCAAATAAAATTTGGTAAGAATAATGCCAGGTCCTATTAAGTGCTTGATCAAGGCTAGATCTTACTATTCTTATTTTTAGGTTTAAATAGGTCCCATCCTGGTTTGGGTATCTCAATTCTATCTAAGCATTTCATTATACCTTCCAAAGTTAGGGTAGATTAGAATTAGGGGTTCTTTCCAGAAACCTACCAGCATCTAAGTCCTAGCTTCCTCCTGGGTTATTTTTCATTTTCCTTGGTGGAATCTTTACGTAGTCTGTGTCGGGGAGTCTCGTTCTTTCTTCCTTGTTTATGGAATAAACATTATGCCTTTAATCCTTCAGGGCTTAGCTTCTTCTACTGCAAAATCCTTGTGTTTTGAGTTTTAAAGGCTTTGGCTTTTGAAAATAAAGAGAGTTGTCTTTGCATATTGTGATATCTCTCCCCTAATGTAAAAGGGAGAATAGGAAAAGGGATAAAAACTAAAAAAAAAATATATCACAGGAGGCAAAAATTAGTTAATATCTCAAAATATTATTTCTCTGCAATTTTTCTATTTAGGTTATTCTTGGTTCCTGAAGTTTCCTTTGGCACCAAGCAGAGCTCTAAGTTGCAATCCAGAAGCCTGCTTTTCTTGAAAGTACTCTTGAATCACTCCAATAAGTGTTTTTTTTTTCTTCTTGTAACTGTATTATGGTGGTTCTTATCACACTCATTTAAAATAGCCCAGTACCCACTCTGTTTCTTCCACTAGACTATATACTCCTTGTGTGTTGGGAATAAACCTTATTCATTTTTGGAACCTATACTCTCTTCAATGCCTAACATGGGACCTGACATGTAGAAGTACTTAAAAATGTTGATCATATTAATTAAACAAATTACAGGAAAATAGCAATAGCAGAAGCTTACAGTTCCATCAGAATCTCTACCTATGTTGGTAGAGATTCTCTGGTATTCTGGAAAGTTCTTATCTATTACTGTGGATCATTGATATTGATGTAACTAGATACAACATATTAAGCTTTATTTTAGTTTTAGAAATAATAAGCAGCCTATGTGCTAGCCATTTTGCCAAACTCTGGAGAGGCAAAACTTAATAAAGGCCTGCCATTAAAACTAGAGAGTTTTTAAAATTAGCAATTTAAATGATATACATGTCTAGTGCAGAGCCTGACACATGATATCTATAAAAACTTTGTAGGAGAAGGAATGAATAAAGAACTCTGATGGAGTTATGTGTGAAAGCCCAGTGCCTTTTGTTTGTTCAGTGGAAGTCTTGGAGCAGCCTGTAACTAAGGTGAGTCTTGGAGGAGGGATAGAAGTTGGGCAAGGAAAGAAAATGTAGAAGGGCAGCCTTGACAGCAGAAGCAAGGACAGAGTGGTATCAAACAACAAAATTATGCATTGTATGTAAAAATAATCAGATTTATTTATATTTTAGCCAAATACATTTTCTTTGCAACATATCCTCATAGTTTAGAGTGCAAGCTCTAAAACCAGACAGCATAGGGCCACACCTCAGTTCTACCACTAACTTACTCTACAATCTTAGTGAAGTATTTTAACTTCACTGTGTCTAGGTACTTCATCTGTAAAGTTGGAAATAATGTCAACTTCTTAGGCTATTTTAAAGTTAAAATGAGACAATACATTTAAAATAGTCAAAATATGTCTAACAAAGTAAGTGCTCAGTTAATTTTAGCTTCTGAAAATGAATACTTTGTGTGTGTGTTTCAGAAGATGTATTTTCCATTTAACATTGAGATTCTTATTTTCCATTCAGAGATTCTCAGAAGGGAGATAGTAAGAAGGAAAACCTAGTAGAATCACTTGGGGGTCTTTAAAAACCACATATCCATTTGGCTTTCTTCCTATACCTCAAATTCAGAAATAATGTCACTGCCAAAGTTTGTCATTGTTAGTGAAGGGAGAGTGTAGTGTGTCATTTTATACATGGGGCATTAGCATAAAGGATGGCTTTGAATTAATTTTATGGATGTTCTAGATACAGAATATATACAATTCAATTCTAGGTAAAAATAGCTCGAATATTTGACCTCAGGTCCTTTCATATTTTAAAAGTTTTTTTGCAAGAACTACAAAAATCACCAAGGAGGCATATCTAGCTAGTATCGTGAGCACACTGCAGCCTCAGTGACTGCTGCTTTTGCTTTTTTTCTGATTAAACAAGGGTATTTCTCAAACATTTCTCAACAATTACTCTCTAGAAAAGAGAAATAAAGAATAAAAATAAATAAATAGAAATAAAGAATACAATTATTTGACTCAAAATCATACTTTCTAGGGTAAAGGCAAAGACATTCCACAGCGTTAAGAATTATTTTAAGCAAGAATAGATTTTGACCTAACTTTCATCTTTTTTTTTGTTGAAGGTAGTTGGAAAGTGGCATGATGAACGAATGTGGAATGTGTTATAATTTATTTCTCAGCTCAAATCCATTAATTCAGTATTCAAAACCTGTTCATTATTTAGCTAGGTACATTAGTTATATTTACAAAAACTTTAGTTAAAAATGATTAATCACTAAAATTTTATTTCTGCTTGCCTGATTCCTAACTTAAACAAAAATTTTGATCAAAACAAGTCTCATCTATTTCTTTAAAAATTTTTAACATTCATTAAGCACCCACTATGTGTTTAACACTTTAAAGAAACTTTGTAAAGTAGAATGACTATTGAAATTATTAATGATTTAGATAATACAAATATGATATATGCCTCTATATTTTATTTTTCAAACCATATAACTCAAGAAAAATATAATTGAAAAAACTGGAATAACTGGGTATTATGACATTATAGTTTGACTGATATGTAATTAATTCACAAAATAATATCCTTTATTTATCTTTTCCTATAATTATAATGCAATACAATGACTCAACAATACTATTTAGATATGGCATCTTGATGTGTTAAAAATTACCATCTTTAAGCTACTTTTTCAGTCAATCCTCCTACATTATAAATAATTATATGTAATAATGATATATATATTTTTTTCAAGACAGAGTTTTGCTCTTGTTGCCCAGTCTGCAGTGCAATGGCACAATCTCAGCTCATCGCAACCTCTGCGTCCTGTGTTCAGGAGGTGCTCCTGCCTCAGCCTCCTGAATAGCTGGGATTATAGGCATTTTTGCATTTTTAGTAGAGATGGGGTTTCACCATGTTGGCCAGGCTGGTCTTGAACACCTGACCTCAGGTAATCCACCATTCCCGGCCTCCCAAAGTGCTGGGATTACAGGTGTGAGCCACCATGCCTGGCCAATGATACCTTAAATTTGCACAATATTTTATAATCCCTCAAAATGTTAAAGTTTTCAAAAGTTTCCTTTTGACCTCATGCAAATCAAGTAAAGAGTATGCTCCACTGGAAATAGTAATAATTCAGGATTTGAACAATTAATGTGTGCCAGGCACAGTGTTAATATGCATTCACTATGTATGGTAGAGCAAGAATTGACATAAATGTACATCTGATACTGAAGCCTACATTCTTGAGCACTGTGTCACACTGCCTCATATGATTTTTCCTTTCTGACTTCCATGAAGTCATGTATTTTTTCATAGACAGTACCTGGCTGGGGTATTTTGACACCTAATGATTAGAAGCTTAATCAACTATTTGATTTATTTGAAGCTGGTTTCATATACACAGAATGTTAAAGTGATAATCAGTTTAGCAAAGAATTAGTCTGTACATGTACAGTTAATGAAAGACATCTCTAACTAATTGTTAGGAATTTATTAGTCTGAATTTGAATAGTGTGGGTCCCAGACCATTTCTTCTCTTCTTTCGGTCTTATTATGTTTTTTTTCCTGAAGAGCCAGCACTGTCCTTGCAGATCCTGCTGTGTGAACAGGCTGTCATTTCTTGGACAATCTTTCCAAGCCGGCAGACATGCTATTCCAAGGCTCTCACAGTTGTTATGAGTTTTGTGGGCGATTTACAGATTCCTTCTGCAGATATCTCATTTTCCTCCTGATACTACTGCCTGCTTTCCTTGCAGTAAATCCTTATTATCTTACTCTATTTATCCATTTTCTGCTTCCTTTCTCATCATGCTGCTGCCGCTTTTCTCCACCTGTCACTAAAACTCACTTCTCTTTATCCCTGTGCCATTGGTATTCTTATTTTGACATCACTCTTGTTATGTCTACTAGTTTATTTGTGTTTGTATGCAGGCCTTCCATTTTTTTTTCCATCTATCCTCCAAAAACATCACCTTTTTGTTAGCAAAGCCCACCTTCTGGGTAGCACCACCAGGAATACATTTCTCCCCCAGGAAATATGACAAAACCTTTTTCTCCAGTGCTTCCTGTTCTTTCCCTTTAAAGCATTTCTCTGCTGAAGCAGCTAAGTGGCTGTACAATGTAATCCTGTATAAAGCTGGCAGAAATGCTATTTCAGAGCATTTGTGTTTAACTCCTTATTGTCCATTTTTGTACAGGTTTCAACGGCACATGAATGATGATTCAACGAACTTTCATTCAACACACACCTGTTAAACTATTAGAATCTGTCAGCTTCTTTAAATTCTGTACTATATATTTTTTGTTGTTGTTCCAATGTGCTCTGGACCCCCTGAAAACTAACTTTATGGGCTACATTAATGGCTTGCATGCATTTCCCTCCAGCTTCTGGACTGCATTCAGAATATAGGAAATACTGGCAGGGAGGGAGGATGCTGAAACAGGCGTGTTTATTGCCCTAGTTACTCTCCCTACAGGGTTTGCTTCAGGTTAGTGGCATCCCTGTAGAAAAGGCCACAGCTCGTAGGCCCCAGGAAGCCCTCTCCACATAATTATCTTCTCTGTGTTCTGTAATTACTCCCTCCCTTTACTCTTCAGTATGGCTTCCCTCTATGTGAGCTTCCAGATTCTATCTTATTCCTTACTTGTTTCCCAAATTCCTGCCCACACTCTTTGAAATAGTATCATTACTGAATGCTCCTCAAATTGCAGACTTTGACAGTGGCATCTGTCTCCTGAACTGACTGATGCAAACTGGGTACACCCTGAAGAATTTGATACAGTTGTTGCCTTTAAGGAACTTGAATGGCAGAAATGGAGTCATCCATGCAAATATAAATGAATTGGGAGTTATAGGAAGAGGTCACAAAAAAGAAGGTGATTTGGTTCTATAGGGAGAGGGTTTTAGAGAGGGCTTCTTGGAGTAATGCTTATGTGATACCAGGAAAGATGAACTGGTCATCAATGGGTTGATAAAATAACTGAGCTGGGCATAAGGAGGAAGGGCCTTTCTGGCATGAGAGACTAGAACTGATGAAGCAAGAAAGCACGGGACATTATCATGTGTGTAGACAACTGCAAACTCATGATATCCAGAGCTTACAGTGGCCCATGAATTCAAAAAGGTCTACAGATCTTGGGGAGTCAATGTGTCAAACTAAGGAATTTGGACCTTATTCTATTCACCATGGGGCCACCAGAAGATTGTATCCTTGCCTCCTTTAGACAAATTACTTTGGTGACAGTGATTCTCATTGGAAGGAAAACAAGATCGAAGATCTTTCTTAAAGATCTTGAACAAAAACATAGGGGAAGAAGTAAAGGTGCTGATTAAAGCAATGATGTCATAAAGGGATGTTGAAAAGATAGACCTGTTAAAACCTGTCCACATATTGAAAATGGAGGTCCTAAGGCGATCCCCAGGTTACTGGCTTTGTGGTCGGTAGTACCATTGCATGAGACGTAAAGTACAGTGAAGGATACATTTTTTTTATTGCATTTTAGCTTTTGGGGTACATGTGAAAAACATGCAAAATTTTGAGGTAAAATAAGGAAAGACAGTGAGTTCACTTTGGGTTTGAGCTTTTTGTGGGACACTTACAAGTAGAAACAAGTTCAGTAAAAAGCCCAGAACCAATGATATATATTTGAGCACCGGCTCAAATATATATAATATAAAGTATAAATAGCTGCTGCTTTGGAAATGGTTGAGATTGCTTATGTAGGATGTTTTACTTAAAAATGACAAGGACAGTACTAGCAAAATTGAATAAATGATTAAAAATAAAGTTATTTAATATACAGAGTATGCTAGGCATTTCAATTTTCACTTTATTATATATATTATTAGATCTTTACAATATCCTTAGGTTATAGACATCTTATGTTCCTAATTTCACAATTAAAGAAACTCTGGCTTTAAGAGTTCAACTAATCTTACAACACTGAAAACCAGTAAAACAGACCAGAATTTAAACCTTTTAATTTTTCCAGTACATCATTCTGCTTTCTTATTTTGTCGTGTTCAAATTCCTTTTATTTAATTTTGTACACTTTTATTTCTTAATCTAAACTTATTTTATCATTTTTTTACTCATACTGATTTTCAGTGTAGCAGTTTTTCACTGTCATTTAACTATCTCACATATGTAGCACACTATAGATGAGCTTAAAGAACCAAAGCTCTAAAGACTGTCGTATCCTTCTTTCAGAACTGCCACAAGTTTCACATATAGTTCAGTATTACATAGTGGTATAGTTCTTGAAACCAATTTGGAAAGAGAAAGGGCATTTGTACCAGGTTCCTGCTTTCCCTATCTGTAGTAGTTTTTTGAATTGTAATCTAAGGCTATGAATTGGAAATGCCTTGGGAAGGAAAATGCAAAGATAAGAGTCCTTAGATTAATGTTAATGCTATGCATTATGCAACATGGCCCATAAGCTGGAATATTTTTATTAGATGGACAATGCCAATATATAATAATTTATGGCTAACTTTCACAGGAATCATTGGATAGATTCATAATTTACTAAAGTAAAAGAATTTATCAGAAAAGCATTATACACACCCTAATACCAACTGCAGGGTAACTTCCTGAAACCTTAACATTAGCTTTAAAGAAATAGATTGAATAAAAGTGGACCTATCACATGAACCTGTTTCATTGTTCAGATGAGAAGAAATGGATCACATAGAATGCCTCCATAATCAAATTAGATTCAGATCTGTCAGATTTGGTGAGAAGATAATAAGAAATCTCTTTTCTGATTGCTTCTATTTTCTTAGTGCAATGGAAAACAAGTCATCATCTGAGCCAGGGGGTGGTTGGAAGAAAAAAGAGGAGGGGAAAGATAGAGAAGTAGAAGTTTAAGAGAAAAGGAATGTGAGATGACTAGGAAAACACAGTACGCTTATCAGGCTGGGGTAACAGTTCACTTGAAGTTTGTGGTCATTGATTAAAAGTAAAGCCAGTCAACATGGCTATGGATTATTCTCCATTCATGTTCAGCAGCAAAGGTGTAAACTAATATAACTAGAGAATTAGATTTAAGTGGAAAGAAGTGTGGTGAGATGGGGGGGCAAGGGGAGTATGTTTATGAAATATAATGATTATAATGGTTTTAAAATAGAATTTAAGCTAGTTAAAAGGAAAGAGAATGTGAGGAGATCATGGTCAGTAAAAGTGGGGATAGTTAATCCAGCAAATTGGTGGTAAATTCAAAGAATTACTGGAAGAGGGGTGTCCCAGGGAATTAGATGGATTAGAAAAATAATTATTTTAAGTTGGTGGGAGTGTAAAGTAATTCAACCATTATGGAGGACAATATGGTGATTCCTCAAGGATCTAGAATTAGAAATACCATTTGACCCAGCAATCCCATTACTGGTTATATACCCAAAGGATTATAAATCATTCTTTTATAAAGGCACATGCACAGGTATGTTTATTGCGACACTGTTAACAATAGCAAAGACTTGGAACCAACCCAAATGCCCATCAATAATAGACTGGATAAAGAAAATGTGGCACATATACACTATGGAATACTGTGCAGCCATGAAAAAGGGTGAGTTCATGTCCTTTGCAGGGACATAGACGAAATTGGAAGCCATCATTCCCAGTAAACTGACACAAGAACAGAAAACCAAACACCTCATGTTCTTACTCGTAAGTCGGTGTTGATCAATGAGAACACACGGGCAGAGGGAGGGGAACATCACACACCAGGGTCTGGGGGGTGGGAAGCTAGGGGAGGAATAGCAGGGAGTGGGAGGATTATGGGGGGACAGCATTAGGAGAAATACCTAATATAGATTACAAGGCAATGGATGCAGTAAACCACCATGATGGCACATGTATACCTGTGTAACAAACCTGCATGATCTGCACATGTACCTCAGAACTTAATGTATAATAATTTTTTTTAATGTAAAACTACCGAGCAAGAAATTGTACCAAAAAGAAATAGAATAATAGCAAATATTCTTCATATTAAAAGTTTATCTGAGAATACTGTAACAAAAGTATATGAACACAGGCATAAGGGACAGTTTCTCCTCTTGCTAGACATCTGGTAAACTAAAGTAGACATTTGAACAATATTCCCTTGATTATCTGCTGAATAAAGTAGGTTTGTTTCATATATATAAATGCATGAACATTTCACAGATTTTAATTGATTTGTATCTAGTCAGTCTATCACATAAGCACTAAGGCATAAAAGTGTCTATTTAAATAGCTCTCCTTTTTTGCAGAATGCTATTTAAGAAGTTATTTTAGCTATGTGACCTCATCAATATGACTGTCTTCATAATTTCTTGGCAAGAAATTTCTTGGCCTTATATTTTATTTATTTTCCTAGGAAAAGGAGAATTCTGAGAATGCTAACGGTGTGAACTTTCAGGAAATTTACTAAGTCAGGATATTTTAAAAGGTTCTGACAAATTTTGCAAAAATAATTAAGACAGTTTGTACCAATTAAACTGCTAGCAGTTTATGTCTCTTCAATACATTGTCATCTCAGTATTGACTTTTATTATTCACTAATTTTATAAAAAGATAATATCTTGTAGCTATTTTAATTGACATTTGCCTGATTACTAGTATTATTAAAGCCTTTCCCATAATTTTAGTTTTTTAGTTTTTAGTTTGTTAGATAACTATTCGTATCTTTGCCCTACTTTTTCCCTAAAAGTTTTTAAAATTAACAATGCTTTATATATGTGTAGAATTCTACAGTTACTATCTTTCGAGGATTTGTTGTTGTTGTTACAGTTTTCACAATGAGGTAACCTATGTGGAAACTTTCAGTAAACTAGAAAGAGTACGTTCTCTGAGCAGATGTAAGCTTAGGGCTCAATAAGCGAAAGACAACTTTAGAAAGAAAAATGTCACATCTCCTCCTGATAGATGGGCCCAACTCCAGGACTTCTAATTTAGTCACTGAAGAACAGACAGTAGTAGCTTTAAGCCTACTTTTTCTCTTGTATGGGTGACTTTGTAAAACACAAAAGCTGCCTATCTGCTTATGGTCGCCCTGCACAAACAATCCTGAGAATTAAAAATCTTTTATGATTTTTAACCTGAATTCAGAGAAGTATCTTGCTATGGCCAAACAGCTAGTAAGAAAGCTAAACATCGGTAAAGATTATCCAACACTGACTCCAGTGATTTTTCCGTGAAGTTTACAACCTCTGATTATGGTTCATCAGATTGGGTCAAGCCTGTTACAGAAAATCCAGAATTAAACAGGCTGCACAGTTATGACACAAAAATAACAATAAGACCTTTAAATATTTTCTTATTAAGAGAGACTTGATACTTCACCATTTTTGTTTTGCACAACAATTAGTTTCAGTAATAATTTTGTGGCCTAAAATAATATTTGCATATAACTGTAAAGTGTAAAACTTCTGAAAGAAGTAGAATATAGCCAGAAGGGTGTAGTGCTCTCTCTCTCTCTCTCCCGCCTCTGTCTTTGGAATTAGCAGATAAAATTGTATGTATTTATTGTATATAACATGATATTTTGAAGTATACGTACATCATGGAATGACTAACTCTAATTAACGTATGTATCACCTCATATAATTATTTTGTGGTAAGAACATTTGTTTCCTTTCTGTTAGCATTTTTCAAGAAATATTACATTGTTACTAGCTATAGTCATGCTGTTGTACTATATATATATATATATATATAAACTTCTCTTATCAAACTGACATTTCGTATCCTTTGACCAATGTCTCTCCCGTCTCCATCCCTGCAACTACCTCAGTCCCTGGTAACTGCCATTCTACTTTCTACTTTTATGGAGATTAATATTTTGAGACTTCACATGAGTGATATTATGTGGCATTTATCTTTCTGCTCCTGGACTATTTTACTTAATGTAGTGTCTTCCAAGTTCATCTATCTTGTCACAAATGACAGCATTTTCTTCTTTTTATGGGTAAGGAGTATTCAATTTGTGTATATGTATATATCACATTTTCCATATTCATCCATCCGTTGATGGACATTTACATTGATTTCATAATCTTGGCTATTATGGTAATAGCCACATCATGCTGCAGTAAACAAGGGAGTACACATATCTCTTTGACATATTGATTTCATTTTCTTTGGACGTATACCCAGTGGTGGGATTCTTGGATCATATGGTAATTATATATAGATATATTTTTTGAGGAATCTCCAAACTGTTTCCCATAATGACTAGATGTCTTTATATTCCCACCAATAGTTTTCAAGTGTTTCCCTTTTCCAGATCCTTGCCAACACTTGTTATTATTATTATTTTTTTTGATAATAACAGGTGTGAAGTGATATCTCATTATGGTTTTAATTTGCATTTTTCTGATTGATTAGTGATGGTGAGCAATTTTATATAACTGTTGGCCATTTGTATATCTTCTTTTGAGGTTTATCAATACAAATTTGTTGCTTATTTATTTATTTATTTATTTTTCTTCTTAGATAGGGTCTTTCTCTGACACCCTGGCTGGAGTGAAGTGGTATGATCTTCACTCACTGCAACCTCCATCCCCAAGGCTCAAGCAATCCTCACATCACAGCCTCCTGAGTAGCTGGGATTACAGACAGGGCTTCACCATGTTGCCCAGTCTGGTCTCCAACTCCTGAGCTCAGGTAATCCTCCTGCCTCAGCCTCCCAAATTCCTGTGACTACAGGAGTGAGCCACTGAGCCTGGCTATTGCCTGTTTTTAAATCAGATTATTCATTTTTTTGCTATTGAGTTGTTTGAATTCCTTATGTATTTTTGAATATTTACTCCAAAGATGTATATTTTTCAATGTTTATATTTTTACTAGGTTTTCAGTGTATTTTTGCAGCTTTTAAACATGTTAAAATATAATATTAATGTTTTTAGTTTTTTGTCAAATAGTTGCTCAATTTTTGTTTTAAATTTGATTTTATGTTTTTTGACATCTGATTTAAATTTATATACCATTACTCAAATGTTAAAACAATTGTGCATATAATTATTCCTATTTTGCATATGAGAAAGTAGAGATTTCGATGGGTAAAATAACCTGCACTGGATCTCACAAAGCAAAGATTTCGATGCATATCTTTCTGGCCCACACAAAGTCTGGCGATAAGAAAATTTTAATATGATACATGTAAGAAGGGAATAAAGTGAAAGCATAATAAAGAAAGGCTAACTTTGGGAAGTATAATAATAATTACAGAGGGAGTTAAAGAAAATGAAGCTATAGAACAAAGAACAGTGATGAGTTGACAATTACTCCAGGATTTCCTGTGTGGCTGCTGCTGATATAGTGGAATTACCTAGTGTGACAAAAAAAAACCAGGCACAGAGTTCTGTCACTGCAAGATGATAAGCTGAATTTTCTTCTCCACATTTCATTTCTGTTAGTGACAGTACATAAAGTTTGAAATGCCATGTACAGAAAACTCTTGCCAAGTTGGATGGAGAGGCCAAGTTAACAGTTAGACAGGTAGATTTGGACAGGTTTTCTGTACACAGATGGGACCAAATGACATGCCCAGTGTTTGGTATATGGCAAGAAGAGCAGGGCATCTATTAATTTCCAGAGAAAGCTGTATGGAAGCAATTTAAGAAGGAAGAGGTATATCGGGAATGGTATATAGTTTTGACCATAACACAATATATACGTTCCTAGAGAAGCTTACATTTCATAAAATTTACAGAAAAATAACAGAGTATATATCCCAAGAATAGATCTGGGACCGGCCACATGAAATTTTCATATTTTCACAAAACATTGAAAGTTTATAATTGATAGACTATAATCACACAAATCAATAATAACCCTAATGAAAATATTAACAGTTTAAAAATATGTTAACATCCTTATTCATAAAGGGATACATGAGTAAATAGAGGATATTTATCCATAAAAATCAGTAATGGAAGGTTTATGGAAGTATTTTAACAAAGAGTTGAGATTGCTGAGTTATAGATATAAAGAAAAAATGTACATCCAGTAGGGAGACCACTGCAGTACTGATTTTATGACAGAGCACGTGGCCAGACTAAGCTAAGAGCTGGAGCATGGGGTGAATGAGCAGCGTGCATAGTACTATACCACTCTGTCACTGGCAAGCTGGACTCAGCTGTGTGAGAATTTAGGGGAATAAAATAGTAAAATGCTACAGAAAAATCTGTCTGAACCAATGCAACTTCCATGTTATACTGACAGTTTCCTTATTTATAAATAATGATTGAGGTAATTTTTCCACTGAATGAGAGCAAACTTTATTTCAGAATTCAACATCAGAGAAGGTTCACTTTCTAATTCAAATTAGTCCCCCCACGCTGATACTCTTTTATTTGCTATCTAATTTTTCTTCTTGGCATTTATCACAATTTTTATCTTTTCCCCACTCACACTGATTTGTATAAGGGCAAAAACTTTGATTATTTTGTGCACCACTATATCAATTTGTCTGTCACAGTAGCTGTCGTGTATTAGGTTATCAATAAACATTTGCAAATTGAATAAATATAATCAGTTTATTGATTCAAAAATATAGACAGTTTATCAATGACTTATTAATTTAAATATCAGTGCTTCCTATGCACCATTTCCTGTGTAAGCTGCTAAATATACAACAGTGATCATGTCATAGACTTCCTTTTTAAGAAGCTTGCTAGATTTAGTGGGATAGACAGATTAACAGGAAAGTATAATACAGTGAGTATGTGATAAGTTCTTAAATAAGGTAGGTCCAAGGCATTGAATTCACATAACAAGAGCACAGGTATGGCTTTAGAGAGGGTTAAGCTCATCAAGGATAGTTGGCCAAAGTGAAGTTTAATCTAAAATCCAGCAGATGATCAGGAGTGAGATAAGTAAAAGGAGCATGAAAGTCAGAGGATTCTAGACAGTCAACATCATGTGCCAAACTTGGAACTGAGTAAGCACCTGAAACATTTTAGGAAAAGTATGTGTCTAGGATAATGGTCAAGTACAAACTAAGAGGATATCAATTGCTGTTAAAGATAAATCACAAATTCTATTCCACTACCAGTGGTCTTGGTGAGGCAGCTTCCCATGTAATAATCCAGGGATCTAGCCTTCTTTTGTCTTGTATCCCTTTTTTTTTTTTCTGAGTCCTTAAAGTCCTCCCCATTTAACTGGCAGATAGAAAAAGATACCAAGGAAAAGACACACAAATTTCTCAATTATTCTGATGCAGAAGTGACACATATGATTCCTGCTTACATCCCACTGGGATGTAAGAATTTTGTCACATGAACACTCCAGATGATAAGAGATGGTGAGAAATGAAGTCTTGTTATCTAAACAGTTGAAAAATTAATGGATTTTAATAAACATTTAGTAGTTTAAGCTACACATACACAGAAATAGTAGAATTAAAAATGATAAGGTTGGAGGGTAAAACTATGACCAATTTATGAAGGACAGTTTATTCTAAGTTTAAACTTTAACCTGAAGAAAATAGAGAATTAGAGGACAATTTTGAGTTGAGATGTGGCAATATCAAATTTGGAATTCCAGTAGACAACTTTGCATGTACATGTTAAAATTGGATTGAATAGAGATGAGCTTAGAGCCGGGGAATAATTCAGACCATAGACAGTGGTGCTCTAGACGTAGACAGTGGTAGTGCAATCAATTTAAAAACTGATAAAGAGACATTATAAAAAGGACTTTTCTAGGCGTGTGGGCACAATGAATAAAAGGAGTTACTAGTATCCAGCTTGAGCCAACTGGACAGACAATGATGATGGTATTTGTTGAGATAGGGAACAAACAGAGGTAGACTGGGGGGTTGAGTTACAGGTAACAGGTTTAAGAATAGCTAAATATTTTGATGGTTGTGGTACTTTGCATTCTTCAATTTCTAGTCCTTGTGTTGAGTGCAATAAAGAGCTCAATAAATTCATATTCATTATTAATCCAAATAGAGTGATTCACTTATTTATACTTGACTGGTTATTTAGAATAAAAATGTTGGTAGGAAAAGGAAAACGGTGTTAGAGAGTATGTAGAAAAGGTTTACAAAGAGAAGTTAATGTATATGATACAGAATTTTGGTTAAAACCTACCATTTCCATTTTACAGTTTTTAAAAAATATCTAATATTTTAATATAGCTCATAACCATTGAAATGAAGTGCAGAAGTGTCTGCTACATCATTTTGGAGACCAGTTTGGTTATTTCCTTATGTTTCCAGCATTTTTCATATTTACATGAAACAGTGCATATACTATTCTCATAGATCTGCCAGAAAATTATTTCTTGATAATTGAGTTTAACTAATGAAAGAAAGAGACTATCAACTATAGAGATTAATCACAAGTGAAAATATATCTTCTTGTGAGAAGTGTCTGTTCATGTCCTTTGCCCACTTTTTAATGGGGCTGTTTTTTTCTTGCAAACTTGTTTAAGTTCCTTATAGATTCTGGGTATTAGATCTTTGCCAGATAGATATATTGCAAAAATTTTCTCCCATTTTGTAGATGGTCTGTTCACTCTGATGATGCAGCCATAAAAAGGAAGATTATATCCTTTGCAGGGACATGGATGGAGCTGGAATCCATTATCCTCAGCAAACTAACACAGAATAGAAAACCAAATACTGCATGTACTCACTTATAAATGGGAGCTGAACAATGAGAACACATGGAAACAGGGAGAGGAACAACAAAAGGTGGGGCCTGTCAGAGGGTGAAAGGAGGTAGAACATCAGGATAAATAGCTAATGTATGTGGGGCTTAATACCTAGGTGATGGGTTGATAGGTGCAGCAAACCATTATGGCACATGTTTATGTAACAAACATGCATGCCCAGCACATGTATCCCAGAACTAAAATAAAATAAAACATGTCTACCAAGGTTAGGTTTACCCAACAGAAGTTATCTTGAAGACTGAACAGTTATCTGGTAAATTCATATAGGTAAATAGCCAATTTGGGTAATGTTAACTTCCTGCTACCAATCTCATTTTATTTGGTACAAAGCTAGTCTAAAGTAGCTAGTTAGTTAAAATTATTTTTTGACAGAATCATCCTGGTTAATGATACATATACTAAAGGTTATTTCTAGAGAATTAATCCACTTTCTGTTTAACTTTGTCTACTGTACATTTATGTAAAGACTCATGAGTTCATTAACAGAGGTAAGAGCAAAAGAAATGATTAGAAATTTTGGTTGACAAACTCAATTGCATAAGTTGTACATGGGTATTTGGGGCATCATTTGGCACTCAGCAACTGGTTTCCAGGTTTCATATTGGTTACTTGCCTTCTCTTCATCACACACAGCCCTTTGCAAAGTTAATGAGGTAGTGTGCATAAAGCTCTCTGAACCAAAATGGAAAAGGGATTATCTATCTACAAGGAGATGTAATAGAGGGGCCAGGCATGATGAATGAGAGTTTACTGGAAGGATCCTGACTGGATTCATCTTAACACTTTATCTGCTATCAAACTCATTATTTTTATGAATAAAGAATATAGGAGCAATGGGTTGTTCCACACATTGTAAGCAAGTCGTTTCCTTTAGGATGTGTTTTAGAGGTAGACTGGAAAGATGAGGAAAAATAAGGATTGTTTTTCCTCCTTCTAGAAAAGAGAGCTGTGCTATTGTCAGTCTTCATGGACAGACAGTTCTTCATTTGCAGTGTAGTTGCTGTTGTCTTGTTCATCCTATAAAAATGGTGAAGCCCAAGCTGCCAAGGTAAATGACTGTTTTGTTTGGTGATAATTGTGATTGGATTTATACCACTCACACTGAATCCTACATCTTGATTTTGTGAGTAAAGGCACTAAAGTTCCTATCACTCTACCCCACTTCTCTGATTATGTTAATATTTATGTACAGCTTCAGTTGATGAGGGTTTATTTTTATATAACATTAAGAGAAGAGCTGATCACATCATTATTTGCAAGACTGGACAACATTTGTGTAACTTGAAGATAAAAAATAGTGCAAACTGTTTTTCTGTGCTATATTTTAAGCACATGGGAAGAAATCGCTAATTGCAGAATACCTTTGAAGCAAAAGGGGAGGGGCAGAAGAAGAGTTTATGTTCATTTCAAATGGCCTTATATTTGACAGTGATCCTCAGGAGATTTGTGTCAGAAATTTCAACTCAGTATGCTCTATAGAAGTCCAACATTCAGCAATGGGAGCATGTTCTACAGTAATTTTTTAAGTTCTCCTGAGCTATACTCATTGGTCAGAGGGCATTTCAGAAATAAATCAGAATCCCCTGCTTCTGCATGTATTTCATCATTTTAAACCAATATTTAATAATTACACATGCGTAGAGGCTTGCATAGGCTGAGGAGATATATTTTCTCCCTGTCTTCACATGAATTATAGTCCAGTTGATTGAGCAAAATGTTGATATAACATTAAATGTTAAATGAAAATACAAATTACTATATTCTAGAGACTAAATTATATGGTTTGGCTGTGTCTTCACCTAAATCTCATCTTGAATTGTAGTTCCCATAATCCCCACTGTTGTTGGGGGACCTGGTGGGAGGTAATTTATTATGAAGGCAGTTACCCTCATGCTGTTCTCATGATAGTGAGTGAGTTCTCACTATCTCTTGTTTTATAACAATCAGATCTATAAGGGCTTTCCTCCTTTTGTTCAGCTCTTCTCCATCCTGTTGCCCAGCAAAGAAGGATGTATTTACTTCTCCTACCATGATTGTAAGTTTTCTGAGGCCTCCCCAACCCTGCAGAACTGTGAGTCAATTAAACCTCTTTCTTTTATAAATTACCCAGTCTTTGGTATGTATTTATTAGCAGCATGAGAACACACTAATACACTGGATGTGTATCAATGTATGGCAAATAACTGTCTTCTGTTCCATTCTGAGTGATAAATAATGGCTGGTTTAAATGGTATATTGAGAAGGATCATGAAAGTAAATTTTGGTTCAGTAAGTGAATACCTTAATTAGGTTTTTATATCTGTTTATGGTAAGGAGAGCTAGGTAGAGGCCTATCTATGTTATAATATTTTAGCATGTCTGAAAATTATTTTTATTTTATCTTATTAATTCAACAAATATTTAGCACTAAATTTTATAATAGGCGCTTGTGAGCAAAATATATACCATAAATACTTTAATGACTTTGCCATCCTTTATCATCTTTTGGGTGGTTTTATTTAAAAAATTTACCTGCACTTGAATTTTGGTAAATGGTGCTTTCAACTCCAGTTTTACATTTGTCAACAGCCCTCCCCCACCCCCAAAATATACACACACACAGAAAGAGAGTGAAAGACAGAGACGATGGAAATACTACAAAGGCAACTGGAGTAGATATAGGCATGGATATCCAGAGTTGTTTCTGAGGTAGAATGATGAACAAAATTTGATAAAGGAAATGACTTGATTGAAGGTGAAAAGGCAGAAAAATGTTAATAATGTACAGAGACCAATGAATTGAAGCAGATAATTTATCTAAATAAATCTTGAAAGATATGATTGAAATATTAGTTATATTCTTGACATTAGAAGTCCTTGAATTCTAGGCTAGCTAGTCATTTATTGCTTATCTTGTGCACTGTGAAGAAATATTGAAATTATTTGAGCAAAGGAGTGATGTGGGCAAAGCTATCTTATCAGATCTTATAAAAGGAGATGAAGCATCATAAATGTTATGGATAAATGTAGATTATTAACTGCTTATTATGAGTCTTTGCATTTCAAAACTTTTGTCATATGCAGTTGTTAGATTTTAGCAAACTAAATATTGCCTTGACATACATACATCTCTTTTATAATTAACTGTATTAAAATTAATATTCACTATAGTGAAATACTATTGTTGCTATGAACCTTTTGATATCTGCTGTAACTTGAGACTATTTTTCAAATGTATTATTTTTAATTTTTAATTTTTGTGGGTATAGAACTGTTCTAATTTTTCTTGAAACCCTACGATTGTGTATAGGTGCTTGATTCAGGAAAACTCCTAATATTCAGTTAGCATTTTATGGCTCTTGACTGCAAATATCAACTAGAATCACTATATAAAAGTATTTTCATTTTTCACAACAGCTTTATTTTTTCTCAATAATTCTGCAATAACTTGTAACTTGTTTTATAATACATTTGAACTTACAACTTAAGTATCTGCTTTTGTCACTTAATATATGTTAGTGCTTCTTATTACAATTTCATTTGAAAAAATGTAGATTTTGTTGCCAAAAATATTTAGAAATCACTAGAGTTAAACATAATTTTAGACAGAGTTACCAGTCCTTTCTCTTTTACATTATCTATTTTATATATGTCTATTGTTCACTCAACATGTGTTATCTGAAAAGCTACTGGCTGGCTATATATATCCTATCTCTTAGCGTCTTTTCCACCATTCCTTCTTCTTCTTTGTATCCCAGCAGGCTGAAAGCCTGAAAAGTACTTTTCTAGTCTGCCTTTTCGGCTGGCCACCTGTTAGGTTTCACCAATGGGTTACATTAGTAGGCATCCAAAGACCAAAGGGAAAAAAAAAAAAAGAAACCTTGCTCCTTCTCAGTCCCAGCTTCAGAAGATGCTTTCTACCATGGCAGCCCCAGCAGGGGCTCCAAGCTCCTGCTTAGGCAATGCTGTTCTAACAGCAGAAGCAGCAGTAGCACCTCGAGTGGGATTAGCACCTCCAGTGGGGTTAGCACAAGTGTATTTCTTTGGTTCTCTCCTGCTCAGCTGTGGTGCAGTTCCAACAGTGTAATCATTAGTTGCACTGTCTCCACCAGCTCAAATAGTCAGCACATGGCTCTTAGTTTCAGCCCAGGTATAGGAGCAGCTTCTTGAGCTCTGGGTAATCTTCTTCTCCATATTGTTGCACTGGCTGGCTCCCACTTTCTTTTTTTTAGCTCCTATAGCTCTTCTAAGTCCTTTGTAGTGAGTTCCTGATATTAAATTTCTTTCTCCTAGAAATACCTTGAGTTGCTTTTTTTTTTTTTTTTTTGACTGGACATTGATTGCTTGAGTAACCATATGTGAGAGCAAGACTGTGCATTGGAGCTATCATGGTGAGTCAAGCTGACTGAAAACCTGACTTCATGAAGCTAGAGGATACATTGAACTTACTACTGTGTAATACTTAATTATTATTTGCAGATCATTCTCCTCTTTTTCAATATAAACTCTATGTGGACATTGAACCTTATTAGCCTTTTATTTGCAGAGTTTGTCACATAGGCCAAAACTTACAGAGGCCCAATAAAATTTTTATATTAGAAGTAATGGAAAAAACCACAATTACTTTTGTACCAACCTAATAATTGGAACCATGAAAAATGTAAAACAAGATGATGGGTGTATTAGTTTGTTTTTACATTGCCAATAAAGACATATCCAACACTGGAATTATTATTATTGTTATTATTATTATTAAAAAGAGGTTTAATGGACTCACAGTTCCACATGGCTGGGGACCCCTCACAATCATGGTGGAAGATGAAAGGTATGTCTTACACGGCAGCAGGCAAAAGAGAGAACTTGTGCAGGGAAACTCGCCTTTATAAAACCATATCTATCAGATCTTGTGAGACATATTCACTGTCACAAGAATAACATGGGAAAGACCCACTCCATGATTCAATTATCTCCCACCAGCTTTTTCCCACAACATGTGGGAATTATGGAGGCCACAATTCAAGATGAGATTTGGGTGGGTACACAGCCAAATAATATTAATGGGTTTGATGTCCTCAAGGAGTTTATAATTTTATAGGAGGAGGCAACTCATTTACCTTATACTTTCTTCTACACTTTCCTTCCTGTATTTGTGATATATTTAGCCAACTACTGTGTTCTTATATATATCTTGTGTATTGACTTAAAGGGCAAATAAATGAACACAAAGGTAGAAAGTAAAGTAATTCAGATGCATTTTAAATCTCTATTTAGGAAATTCTTATCTCATTGAAAAGACACAGAACTTGTGGAGCAAAGCCCTTTTCTTCTAGATTTGCACAAAAATGCCAAGGTATGAACCTGGCCTTTCTGTGTGAGCTTCGACTTTCTGGCTAGGTAATGGCTTGATGCTATGTTTCGAATTATCTCCAATCCTAGGTATGAGCAGAAGTGACTGAATATATGTTTCCCTTATTTGGCTGGATGACAGATTTTGCATCAGTGATGTTGACTGTAAAACAAAGATTTTATTATCTTTGACCACCAGGTTGGAGCATCTGTTCACAAAGGAAAAGTTCTCTGTTTTCTTAGTTAGATGGATAGATTCATGAGATTTCAATGGTCATTTCTCTTTGTGTTCAAACTATTACAGAAGTAATTGATATTTAATGAGGGTAAGGATCTTATACAATATACTTCTTCAGGCATTCTGTAACAGATATAATTGTAGTGACTCTGTCAAAGAAAGAAATACCAAAAAAGATTATGCAAATTCATTAACAAGGCATTTTTGGATATTAAGCAAAAATAGGATATTAAGAATATTGAGAAAAAATAGTATCTTTGTGTTATTATAAACACCTTATGCCTGTACTCATTTTTATTACACATTTTGTTATCACTGCTGCTGTTTGTTTTATTATATGTTTTGCTTGGATTGATCTGAGGCATCAATATCTTGGTAAGAAGTCACCTTTAAAATGTATTCCTTTTTACTTTTCTTTACGTTTAATTACATTGCTCAGGAAGTTACTATTATTCAGCCAGTATAGAAGAAGATAGTTTAACATTACTGTGTAGGTGGGTTTTTTTTTTCCTTCTCCCTATTTAAATTTTATATTAGTTAAGAGTACTCATTTATAAAATGCTGTTATCATTCCCCTCACTAATGCTGAAGCTTATGGCCACTGCCTCACAAAGTCACACCTCTCTGGGAGATGCAGAAAACACATAGATGATTTTCACAAATCTCTAATTGAAGGTTTGAAAGAAGGGGGGATTTAGAGGAGAGGGACTTCTAGACGGATTAAACTGCTGGGAATTTCTCATGGGAGATCATGACTGTGTTATATGCCCAGCTGAAAATTGAGCTGACTTGCTTGTTTTCTCCATTCTGGATGATAGAGAAAAAGAAACAAACCTAGTGGTACAATATTTTATAAACATTTACATTCTATTTATGGGTTTTGGAAATATTTTGAATAAAGTGAATGCATAGAATTCCATATCTTGAACAAAGAAGTCAAAGACAAGTTTGGTTTCTTGTGTGTCAAACTTTTTTTTATTTTTATAATTCTGAAGTGCAGTTATAGAGCACATAGAAATGTACCTGTGAGATAGCATCTTTAAAACAGAACAAGTGTGAAAGAGAAACTTCCTTAAAGGGAGTTTTCTTACATGTTGTCTAGGAAATTTGTGCTGAGAGTAATATTTACAGCTCAGCAAGTTCAATTTCTTCAATTTTTGGAAAATCAGGAAGTAAGTAGAAAAATGAGTATTCTTAAAAAATATGTACTTTTTCCCTCAGCAATTATATTGCTGTCACTATAAATAAAGACGGAGTAAACTGAGCTATTATTTAAAGGCAGCTTCTTAATGAACAGAGGGTTACTAGCCTTATGGTTTTTGGTGCTGCCTTTTTGATGTTTCCAGCTTAGAGCCGCATATCACCAATTGTATGCTGTGGCCTCACATACAATCCAGAGAAGCCCAGACAAGCGGTCAAGGCATTTCAGAAGGTTGTCAGGTGGATTGTGCTGTGCTAAGTGAAGTGTGCAAGAAAGGAAGAAAAGAAGAAAAACAGAAAACAGTTATATGCCAGTTCGTCAACCTTTGGTAGGGTGACAGCCTCACAAGGCAACAGAGCTAAGGGTGACCAAACATGGTCCTCTTGGGCGAGGGCTCTCTTCCTGCCACACCATGCAGGGATTTGAACCCAGCCTTTCTGCATGAGGACCCAGATGCATGTGTGTGTGGGTCACAGACATCCTCCCTGTTCTCCATTGATATTAATAATGATACTACCACTACCAGTAATGATGAAGTACCTTTGCTAGTTTTTTGGGGGGTGCTGCATCTCTGTGCATTGAGCCAGAACAGCTTCCTCTGAGTATTAACCTGCAAACAAAGAGGAAAACAAGGAGAACCCAGACCGATTCTGTGGTCCCTCTACACTGCTTAGACCAACACCCCTTTGCCCTGTGCTCAGGCTACTGGGCTACTGAAGAAAGGTATTCGTCAATGAGGGCGGGTAACATGGAACTTTAATGAACTACTTTCTTGCACACTTTTATCTCCAAATAGCTGTACAGATATAAGTATAAATAAAGACATGGCATAATTGCTTGATGGTGATAAAATTAATTTGTACAGTTATCCAAAAAAATCACTCATGCAGTAATTTTAGTGTGAATAAATTACATGAAAAAGAACCACATGCAAATGCGTTCCCATCTAATATGGGGAAAATGACTTTGCTAACCATATATTATGACTCTTTTTTCTCTGTTATTAACATGATCACACACACACACACACACACACACACACAGTTTGATTCGAGAACTCTCAGCTTTATAAATTTCATTTCTAACCTTATACCCCTCTCCAAATAACACATTATTAGACTTAAAATGTAAAATGTTTCTTCAAACTCTAAGTAGAAGTTAAAAATAACATTGCACTCCCAAAAGCTTTAAATCCCACCTGGTTTCCAATCAGCCTTCCAGAGTGACTATACAAGGTTACACAGACCTGACTGATTTATGAATATAATTTTTGTTTTAATTGAAACAGCAACATTTAGGTTCCACCTTAACAGTGCACCTTAAAAGATTATCTCGGTTATTTCACAGGCACCGAGGCGGCACTAATAGTCCAAGGCAGATATTGAAAAGCAGCACAGGGCCAGGCAGATCTATTAGAAATTCCCATCCACGCGCCTCATACATATTGATTTCTGACACCAAGCAGCAGTGAAAGCCCCCGTGGGAATAATATATTTAGCAGGGTTCGCTGCGAGGAGGTCACAGAGTGCATACAGATTAGCTTCAGAGGACCAAGGCACTAGTGTTGGAGCCAAATGCTAGATTTTATATCATTTTAATCTGAACTTTTATAATCCTTTTAGTTCTTCTTTCTCTGGATGGCAGAGAGAAGGCTCCTTCACATGTATCATGCATCTTTTTCTTTATTCCTCCTATAAATGTGCAAATGCCGTTGTAATGGGGAGGAATGTTCCTTCAGCAAAAGCAGCACAGCCCCAACCAGATTTGCTTTTATAAAAGGTGGTCAATTCAGATGAAGACATCTTTCTTTAAAGATTTCTTTCCATGGGGGAGGGAAAATCACAAATCCGTATCTCTAGTTTTAAGATTGAAGCATAAAATCCACACTTAAGAACCATTCCTCCCCTCCCCCTCTCACTGACACTGGAGCTTAATTGAGCAGAAGTTGCATTTATACTGTTACGTCTATGAAAACAAAAATCTAAACATTTTTTTAATTACCTTTCTGATGGGTAGGGAATGCCTGCTCATTATGCAAAGAAGTGTTGTGACTGTATCAGATAAAGGTGTCAGATGAGAGTCAAACATGCATTTTGGAGGCTGGAGAGATGCCAGCAGAGCGAAAGGAAAGGTTAGAGTGGACACACTTTGACAGAAGGGTGAAATACGTTCAGACAACAAAGGCAAATAGGAGGTTTCACTCAACAGACACAAAGGCGTATTGTCTTCCTCCAGACTGCATTTAAATTTTAGATATTCTATAAAAAAGTTCCCATGATTACTAATAATCAGAAAAAAATAACTACATCTGTGAAGTGGCTTTTAAATCTGATTTATTTTCTCTGGCATCCCAAACAAGAATAAACGGCTAGGAAAAACAGAAAAGAACGGTGTAGAGATAAGCAATCAAGATTTATTTTTGAAAATATAACAATAATTACAACAAAGGAGAGGCAAATTTCAGTGTTTTTAGTTTAATTTCTTTCAAATGCTAATCAATAAAGATTCATTTTACCAATAAGGAATAATTAAAGCATCTAATTAAGACCTGAAATTTTCCCTGTCAGATTATCTAACTAAAATATGTCAAACATTCAAATTAGTTTTTCAGGCCTGTCTCCAATGATATATGTTAACTTTTATTTTATTTTCTTGTATGCTCAAGCTGAGCACAAGCCAGTGAAAGAAAGCCACTAAGTTTGGAAAAAAAGCAAAAGAAGCAATAAAACCTCAAACTCAATTTTAAAAACTTGGGAAAGTGTATGAAAATCTGCTTTTGGCAAATGCCCCTTGTCAGAAATGCTTGGCTATAGAGCTGCCTCAAAACTAGACTTAAGCATACACTGAGCTAGCCAAAATCATTTTACTTTCTATTTTGGTTTCTTTGTGGAATTGCAAGTATATTGAAAGTTAGAACAAACAATGGTTCTACTTAGCAACTAGATAAATTCTAAGACTAAGAAGTTCCTGGATGCTGAATAATTCAAGAACCTCTTAGAGTGGCCACTGTATTCTAAAGAGATTGTACCAAAACATTCAGATTAAAGAAAGCATGTGCAGAAAACTGGGAGGAAACTATATTAGAAACTATTATTTGATAACGAGGCAGTTACCTCCTTGAGGAGACCAAAGAAATGGGACCCTGTAGAAGTTAGAAGTTCCCAACATTAGAAGAGTTGATATAGTATATGTGTGTGTTTATTCTCATGAACTTGGTTTACTTGTAAATTGCTATATAAAAACAACACATTTTGGTGTAGTTAATCATGTTTGCAGGTAATAATGATAGCGTACATGATGGATGACCAATTAAAGAAAAGTCAAAGGTTACAGCTGAACCAATCAAGATACCAGGGATTAACTCATGTGTTTGGTCAAATGTCTCATACTTTTCCTTAATATTCCCAGGTGAGAGTGACCACTCCCTTATCTGGGAACTCAGCATACCGTACCAACTCCTATAATAAATGACTATTAGAGTCAGGTGCAGTGGCATTATCTGTAGTTTCAGCATTTTGGGAGGCCAAGGTAGGAGGATCATCTGAGACTAGAGTTTGAAATCAGCCTGAACAACAGAGCAAGACCTCATCTCTACAGAAAAAATATAAAAATATTAGCTGGATGTGGTGGACATGCCTGTAGTTCTAGCTACTTGGGAGCTGAGACTAGAGGATCAAGGATCACTAGAACCCAAAAGTTTAAGGCTGTAGTGAAAGATAAACATGCCTCTGCACTCCAGTCTAGGCCACAGAATGAGACCCTGTCTCAAAAAACAAACAAACAAAAACAAACAAAAAATCGAAAAACCCCAAAGTAATAGTAATACATGACTGTCAGGGCCTACACACCTCCTCATGCCCTTTGACTGAGCAAGTTGTTTTCTGGTTTGCAAAGGAGAGGTGAGCATCTCATGTCTAGGAGCCTGGTGTAAGCATGGAATAAGCAGTGATCCACTGAGGTTTGGGTACAAATCTATCAGGAAAGCTAGAAAACTGTGCAGGAGAAAATCACTTTGTCACACACTAGATAAAAACCCCTGCTCAACCTGTGTCAAGGAGACCTTGACTATAATATCATCCACCTTTCCCAGTTGTCAGCACATTTCTTAATTTCCTTGTACATAGGTGTTAGTCAATAATACTGGTTGACGTGAATAAATTATATGATAGAAGTTATACCTAGGGGACAAGGAACAAAAAATAATTGGCAAAAAGCAAACCAAAGAGAAAATAGCACATCTTCATCCAGCTGTTCTGCCCTCAAGGTGCTCAGCATTCTGCTTGACTGCTTCGTTCTAAACTGACCCTGAATCTGTGTCAGATAGGCAGTCTGAGACTCATGAAGCTGCTCATTTTACCTTGAAAGGGGTGGGGAGGGTGGTATTTTTCCTTTCAAAAACAACCTTAGGAAAATACAGGGCAAGGTAAATAGAAGTAGTGATAGTTGATCCCTTTAATTTGACTGGAGTTCCAAAGCCCAGTTATCAGTTAACAATTTACATTTAATTTTTCACCTGGAGCCTACATGACGTATCTCTGTCATATAATCCCATACAGCACCAACACTGCTAGCTCTCTTGCTTGATGAAAGTTTAAAAAATGGAACATGTTTTTTTTTTTCCCCCACTTGCCGCTTTGAGCTTGTTTTAGTAGATGAACTGCTTTGGGGGTAGGGGCGGGAGTTAACTGTTAAATTCCAAGAAACAACTATAACAAAAGAATGACCTAAAATGACTAAAACTACACATCTTTATACATTCTTCCTCCACTAGATAAGTCAAACTTTCTCCTATTTTAAATCCATCATTATGTTGCATTTGCTTTTATCAGGTCAATGTTTCATAAATGTTGCTGATACTCTGCCAGCAGGGGAGAGACCCAGGACAGTAGCAGGGGTTGGGCTGCTTGGTTTCCTACAAGTATTTAACCTTTGGTCAGAACAGAGGCTTCATTCTGCTGTCCATCATTTGTAGTGCCAGTTGGTGACTCAGAAACTGTCCTTGGGCTGAGCAACAGCGGAATGTGGGTCTATGGAAAGCATTTCTCATGCAAAGAACATTCAGAGGTTTTCTTCACTGAATATAGTACATACAGAATCTTGGAAATCCCGAAGGAAGAGGCACTCTCATTTTAATTATTTATATGAAATTTTCACTGAAGTCAAAAGAAGCTGGATGGTGGAAGGTTTTTGGATACTTCTTTGAAAACGTAATCTCGGATTCCTACGCAGTTGAGAGAGAGTATAAAAGCAAAATAGAAATTAAGTGGTGCAATTTTTCCTGAAATTAATTTGGACTTCCAGCTTTCCTAGCTAGGTTAAACATTTCCTTTATCTCTGCGAAGAGCTTAAAAATAATGGGTAATGTATGTGAGGAAATAAAATGTGAAGGTATTATAAACCAAGAGCCTAAACTATGTGTGTGTGGTCTACAATTCCAAATTCTGACAATGTCCACAGTGTAAGAGTAAGATTTGGAGAGAATATACAGATGCCTTTGTGAGCAGGAAACAGGGAAAAAGTCCCTTTTAGTTGGGGGCAAAAACATGCATTTACTTTCAGTAGAAGTAGACACACTTAAATCCCTGCTGAGCGCCAGGGAGGGGTTGGATGAGCTGTCTAGAAAGCATTTTCTCTCTCTTTATAATGTTAGAAATCCTCGGACTGCATTGTGCATTGCAATGCAAGGATTCTGCAGTGTAAGAGCACATCAGGGCATTGAGAAAGGCTTAATGTGTTCTCATTAGAGGAGGAAGGGGGAGAGGGGGTGGGGGGGAGGCGCCTTGGGGGATGGAACTGAGCTGGACCACTCTGGGAAGCATTACAATTTTGTGCCTTCTCACTTCAACTCCCTCAATCCCCTAGCTTTACATAGCTCTTTCACAGACAGTTCAGTAAAATGCCTCCCAAGCCTCATGTAAAGAGAGCTGTGTTGTACATCGCTGCTTGCAGTTTAACAGTTTATTTGCTTGGACCTTTCAAATTTTTTCTTCCTTCCTGAGCTGCATCAAGGAACCTCTTTTTCACATTCACTTCCAAACAGATGAAAATCAGAAAGGAAAAGAGGACAATCTGATCAATGAAAGAAAATCTAGATGCTTTTAGAGTTATTAAGCTTCACAGAGCTTCCAGTGTGGAAAGCCTAGCTGAAGCAGCAGAGGGGGCTGGATAATTGAGATTTTTCATAGATGGTTTGATATCTATAATTTACCAGGCTATTTATTTCACTTCCCTCCTTCCCAAGTTTGCTTGTTTTCTAGAGGAAATTAAAAATAGGCTTTCTTTTTCTTAGAAAGCATTTTATATGTGATTTATAGATTTTAACTTGGAAAGGAAGACGTCCATTTGGAAAGGCAATCCCTTAGACGTGGTTTAGCCTGCAATGAGTGAAACCATTCACCCCAGAGCTGAGGAACAAGCTGAGGACAATTTCTTTTAGATACAAAATTTTGAAAATAGCTGATTACCCCTTGTGTTTATTCACTACTCTGCCTCCCAGACAGATCATATGAATTCTGTGCTATGAACAGATAGCTAGCTTACTCTTATAACATGGGCTTCCAAAACTAGACTAATAACCAAAGAGAAGTATAAAGTTCACTCCAAGCCTTTTCCTCCTTCAGGAGTTTTGAAATCTTTATTCTAAAACCTTCCTGCTGGAAAGAATTATAAAAATACATATAGATAATAATAAACAACATGTATTCTAATATATACAGCCACCAGGCAAACTAGACCAATTTTATGATTCTAGCGAAGCTGGACTGTTTGCTGTCCAACCTGGATATTTTGCTTTGATAACTTTCCTAGGTATGACTCATAAGAATTATACTTATTGTTACTGTCTACAGTAAAACAATAGTTTCCAGCATTTCTTTATTGTAAAAGATTAGGCAAAAACTATCAGTCAACCAATATATATATTATGTTCAATACATCTGAGATTTTCTTCTTGACTTACAGTTCCTCTAAAATCCTAGTTTGAGGAGAAATTAAGTAATAAATGATTTTTGGAGGGGAGTAGATGGCCTAGACTTAATAAAGGAGTTCTGAAAATTACGAGACAAAATTCTAATCTTTGTAATTGGACAACTGACCAATGAAGTGTTTATGAGATTGGGGAAAAAATACAAACATTTATTAACACTGATTGGAAACGAATCTCCAAGTCTAGTGGCTACTGGCCACAGAAATGTAATTTCTAAGCATTCTGAAGGATGACCACTTTGTGTATCTTATTAAAACAGCTAAATAGTATTATAGTATGTCACTTTCCTTAGGCGAGGTAACTAATACTTTATATAAAGTTTGGACTCTTTTTGCATAACTGCAATGTCACCAAACTAATGCCATACTATAGTTTATCACTGAACTGACAAATAGATATGGGTTGCATGTCATTACTATTGTGTATTAAGTGTGTCTTTCGAATTTCTATAATTGAACATTGCTGTGGGTTGAATATGTTAAATATAAATATGTTGGATATTTTAATAGGGTAGATTTTATACTTTTTGCTAAAATAAAGTGTTGGATAATTTTTTGTACATTTACTCTTAATTGAATCTAAACAAATCATTTTTGCTTCTTCTAATATTGTACAAAAACATAGAATATGTTTGAATTCTCATCCTCATTTGAAATTGAGCAATTATTCTTTTTTTCCATATTTTCAAAGAAGATATCATGAAGTTATGGCATACCATACACAGTTATACCCAGGTATCTCAATAAAAAAACTAAAAAACAAAATAATAATGTATTTTAGACAAATAAGCAATACTATCTTATTGTGAATAATTAAAGCAATATATCTTCATTTTGAAATTTTCAATGTAAAAGAGAGATTTTAATTTTAATTTTTTAATAATAGTAATAATGACAGCTAACATTGAGTACTAATTTCTATGATAAAGATTTTATGTTATTTTATTTAGTCTATACATTGCACTATGTGGTGATGCAATATGAATTTAAGAAAACTATGGCATAACTAGATTAGATCATTTACACAAGCTCATAAAGAACTTGTAATTAAAGATGCCAAGATTCAAAGCAGGTCTGTAAATGTCACAGTTTTGTGCATTATGTTATTCTGATTCTATAAAAAATAGGAAATTTCATAAATCACCCATTTTTAACTAGCTATTAAAATGATTTTCTCAGAAATAAATAGAATTTTATCACTGATTGAATGAAAGCATTTAGCTAATCTGTTTCCTTGGATAATTCATGCATTTACTTATTCAAGAAGTACTGAGCACCAATTGTCTAGGTAATGCCACACTGTTCTAGGTATTGGCATGACTCATGTAAGTGAACTGCTTCCATGCGTTAATACTCTACAATAGGCATAATACGTACATAGTAAAAAGTAAACAAATTTAAAGTATTTTTTTCAAAGAGTGATAAATATTACGGAGGAAATCAGGATGGTATTTAAAAAGGTGTGGGAAGGATCTATTATAGATAGGGTGATCAATGAAGAATTATGACAGATGACGCTCGGGGAACAATCTGAATGATTAGGAGTCCACCACAAAAGAGTCTAGTAAGGAACAAAACAAGTGAATTGAATAGAGTGCTTTGAGTGATAAAGGGAGAATTTTTTTTTTTTTTTTTTGAGACGGAGTTTCGCTCTTGTTACCCAGGCTGGAGTGCGATGGCACGATCTCAGCTCACCGTAACCTCCGCGTCCTGGGTTCAGGCAATTCTCCTGCCTCAGCCTCCCGAGTAGCTGGGATTACAGGCACGCACCACCATGCCCAGCCAATTTTTTGTATGTTTAGTAGAGACAGGGTTTCACCATGTTGACCAGGATAGTCTCGATCTCTTGACCTCGTGATCCACCCGCCTAGTCCTCCCAAAGTGCTGGGATTATAGGTGTGAGCCACTGCGCCCAGCCAGGGAGAAACTTTTATGACCCTGGGAGCTAAAGGTTGAAATGGGTAATAGATTACCTTTAAACCATCGTGGCCACTGTGGTTTTTAAATTATGAGCAATGTGAAACCTCTGAAAGAATTCATGCAAGATAATCTGTATTTCGTTAATATTTTTGGGAGCTTTCTTTATGGCTATATGGAAAATGGATTGTTGGGAGTAAAAACATTAGTAACTGAAAGCTATATAGATTTTGTATGCCTGAATACACATATGTCATATGACATATTTATTATGTTATGTCCTAATGTTATAATCACAGAATGTATAATTTTATGAGATAGCAGAGCATAGTTGTTAAGGTTACTGATTCCGGAGCCAAACAAATGGGTAGAATCTTGGCTCTATCACTTTATAGCTGTGTAATCTTGAAAGTTTTATTCTTCATTTGTAAAATCAGAATACTTATAGATTCTATTGCCACAACCTCACTGGATTGTTACAAGGTGTAGCCATAATTGTTACAAATGTAGCCACATTTGTTAAAGACATAACAGCTCTTGGAATCTTGAAAATACTAGAAAATGTTTGTTAACTAACATTTAGTTAAATGCAATGTAAATACATAGCTTCTCACCACTAGTGAACTGGAGAAACCCCTTTGAGAAATCTGATAGAGACATGAGTTTCTGTTCTGGTGCTTGTGGATTTCTCCTTTCCTTGAGCTTGCTGAATTATACAGGCCTCTCCTGAGTGCCCCATGCTGATCTGTACTGGAATGCCCTTTTGTTATAACAGGCCCCTCATTCCGATTTTTTTGCAGATACATTTGTTCAAGATTCCTATTAAATGCCCAGTGTTTAACAGAGGCATTACTATGGACGCTTTGCTTCCTTCCAATGTGCTCTGCAAAATTCTGGCTGCCAGCTTCCCTCATTACCCAGAAATGGTGGTATGGCATTGTAGCTCTGTTGTGCCCAGGTGCAGACTGAGCACCCTGCCTTCATTTGTGTTCTACTGCCTGTTGTGTTCTCTCCTGCCATAGGAAGGGACTCCCAGTCTTGGGTTGGTGGGGAGAATACTTCTCTGAGCAGATGTGTCTGGCTAAAACAAACTTGCCTTTTGACAGGTACTATTTAAGACTTACCATGACCAAAAAATGATTCCTAACGTTTTCATGTCATGACATTACAGGAAATGATAATATTTATAGAGCGCAGTGAATAAAATGGGTACAATTGTCCAAGGTCTGCGATGGCCCAACTGGGGCTCTGGCTAAACTGAGTCTGTCTCTTCATCTGAAAGCTGAAAGGATCACAGGTGTAAATCCATTCACAACACACTTGTGAACCCAGCACAAGGCAAGGTGAATTGTGTTTTGCAGGATAAGATTCAAATACCCTGGAATTTGATCTTTGTCTACCCTTCCAGGTTAAGCCCTTGACTGCTCATCTTTATGGCCTTTGAAGCCTTAGTATTTCAATTACCTCTGGGCCTTTGCTCCTTTAATTTCTTTTACTGCTATGCCCCCTACCCTTTCTTCTGAGTTGGTGCTTACCTTTTATGTCTCTGTACATGTCCCACCTTTTCCAGGAATTTTTATGGAAGTCTTTTCTTTCAGTCTGATTTGATCAAGCTGGTTAGATGAATTTATTTCACACTTTGCAGCACCCTATCTATTTATTTGTCATAGCTCTTAACACATTGTTTATAAATAACTGAATCCCCTAGTGAATGAATACATTTTTAAGTGGGTAATCTTAATTATTTTTGAATGCCTGACAAATTAACACAGTAATTAGTACATAAGAAGTTTGAATTATATATGTGTAATGGAAACTTGGATGCCTTGACTGTTTCTTTTTAGTTTTACTAATTATCTTCCTAAGTGAAGGAGCACAGGGATTTTTCTATTAAACCACTCCTTGTCCGTATAGACTACCTTTTACATTTGTCACTATTTTAGAAGTAAAGATGCAGAGGGGTTGATGATGTGCCCCAGGCCATAAAAAATAGACATACTGGGGCCTGGGCCCCATAAATTATGTACTCAAATCCTGCATAACGGAGCATCTTCAAAACCTGAGTTTTAATGATTTTACACACACACACACACACACAATTTATAAAACTATCTTTTAAATGACCTTAAAACATAATTTTCTGTTGGACAATAAAAGGAAACATATGGAAAGAGTAAGCATTTTCATATATTTTTACTTGTCTGTCATTTTACCTTTAATACACTACTTAGCATAACTTAAATAAAGAATGCTCATCCTTTGGAGTTGAATAATATTTAAACATTGGGAAATTATTTTGTAATACCACTAATCACTTTTACTTTCAAAATTTACAATCCCAATAATTTTAAGAAATCCTTTCTGATAATTAAAAAGATTGATTTATTTGAATTTTAAAAATAAGTATTTTAAAGAGATTGTTTTAGTTGAGGCATGTTCTTTTTAATTTTGTAACTTAGTGAAACATTAGTCAAGATTTCTCTAATTCTTTTCTTTCCTGAAACCTACTTATAGATACCAAAATAATAATTATTTTCTAAAGATAGTCATTTCATGCCTGAAGCCCAGTCTTAAAACATTTATAAAATTACCTTTCAGGCTTAAAAATATGCAACATTTATACTATTTTTAGGGTTTGGGAGGCAATAGTGTTATCAGTGTAATTTAAAATTGGTTTGAAAATAAATTTGGCTTAGATGGAAATATTGAATTAGATATTATTTTTTGGTTTATTTCATGGCCAAAAAATAAATATTATTTGTTGTTTGAAAACTATCTGTGTATAAATGTATTGAAATATTTTTAATATCTTAAGTAGACATCATTCTTCTTTAAACATTAATAACATATTTATATTTATATGCTTTTTTACTAATTGGTAATTAAGGGATTAAGTAAAATGTTAGTCATTATAAATGATTGCTTTTTAAGATTTATATTGATAAAATCACAAAATGTAAATGGAATTATTTAAAATAATTTCAACAAATCAAAGCGTAATAACTAAATACACTTTAATTTTTCTCCATTCTTTTGCTTTATTTATCCTCCTGAAATAAAAATAATCACACACACCAAATTGACCTGTTTGGAGATTAAATCAGGTTGGAAGATAAAGCATTTGATACTGACTGAACAAAGACATGAAAAGGACTTGACATGGTGTGAATATGTATCAAGAAAACATGGACTAAAATACTGTGGTCAGTAAATTTCTAGTTATCAACATGTACTTTCCAAGTGAATAACAATTCAGCAGTGTTCAAGTATTTGCTTAAAGCTTCTAGTTTAATGTCCTTGCAAATAAGTTGGCTTCTTTCTTTCACACTCTATATCCAGTCCCTCTTAGAATTCTGTCAGCTTAACTTGAAAAAATTATCTAGAGTCCAACTACTTTTCACTGTCTTCATTACTGTCCCCCTAAACCAATCTGCTTTCACCTGTAGCCTGGACTATTGCAATAGCCCCAAACTAGTCCTTATCTTTCTACCTTTGCATACAGATGGGCCTGTAGAGCACCCAGAGTGGTCCTTTCAAAGCAGAAGTCAGCTCATGTTATATCTCTGTTTTTATCACAGGCCTCCCTCCTTGATTGAAGTAGAATCTAAAATGTTGGCAATGGTCCACACGCCCCTGCTTAGTCCACTTTCTCTTACTACCTCCCTGAACTCATCTTTGTCCTCTCTTCCCCTTGCTCCTTTTGTTCAAATGTCTCTCCTTCTCGGTGAAGCTTTTAACAAGTGTCTAACTTAATTTTACAAATGTTGTAATTCCAACTGGGAGCTCTAATTCCCTTTCCCTGACTTATTTTGCTGTATAGCCCTTATCAAATCTCAGCCTACTGTATCATTTGCTTTACTTACCCATTTTGCTTATTTTCTGTTTCCTACCACAGAATACAGATATTATGAAGACAGGCTTTTGGTCTATTTTATACTAGCCTGGAACAAAGGAAGAGCTTAATACATATTTTTTGAGTAAATGAATGGATGAGTAAATGTAACAGAAAAGAAGCCTTCAGAAAATAAAAATGTTTGACATAGAACTCAGTGATGTTTGTTGAGCAATGAGTTTAGTGAAAGTCCTTTTGAAAGTATGCTTTGTGGAGAGCTCCCTATGAGATATTTCAATGATTCTTAAATAGTTACTATTTTTAAAAACTGCTTCTTTGAAATAAAAGTTTATTTGTTGCCAATAAATATGTATTTATTGCAGCTTAAATCAGGTTATATCAGAAAAATGGAAATGTGATGAATAATATGGAAAATATGTTGTTGTTATTGTTGTTGTTGTTTTCAAAGAAAACCATATTGTAGGGCTCCAATTTCCTGATCGGCTGATGGAATCTGCTTTTTCTTGGATCTAGAAAAAAAGAAGCTGGCACACTTGCCTCCCTGCTGCTGTCATGGTAAGCATGCTCACTTCACAAGCTCCAGCAGATGAAAGTGTAATTGTGTGGAAGGTGAATTGATTGCAATTAACCTCAGGACTTACCCTCAGGCTGGGGTATTCTACCTCCTTTTCTAGGACTGTGCCACCAGGGCCATAATACATAGCTGATGAATACATACATCATACAGTGAAACATATATATTATGGGATAAAGTACATAAATCATGTAGAAAAACATGCATTATACTGAGATGATCAAATTATAAATGAAGCACATAAATCATAAGATTACGAAGTTGAATTGTATCAGGTAACATAAATTATATAGTGAAATCCCAGGGTCACTGGAGGGTTCAACAAATAATGAAATGAGCTCCTATAACTTAAGAAAAAAGTGGAGAATCTCAGTGAAAAATTCATTGTTTTTAATGTTGAATATTACAGTTAACTCAGATTTATCCCCTACACCTCTTATACCCAAGAACTCAAGGATATACAGTAGGGGGAAGGGAACATAAAAGCAAACTACAAATGAAAGATTTAATCATGATGTACTATATATTTTAATATAGAACCATTTTAATATAATAAACATCTGTAACCTAGTTCTCAAGTCAAAGTTGGAAAGGATGGCAGTTCTCAAGTCAACTACAAATATCAGCAGGGCAATGTCTCATTCTAAAATGAAGAATGTCTTGAATGTCAAGGAGAAGATCCTAAAAAATGAAACATAAAATTAAGATTTACTTCTTCTCAATGTAGATAAGCATTTGAAATTTAGGCTGATAAATTGCATTAAGTAATGAACAAAAACATTTATATTATACACCTAGAAAGACTTTGTTTACCTTCCTTTGAGAATAATTTTTCACATTTGATTTTGCTTTTTTCCCTTTACTTCTCTGTATCTTTGGTCAACTCATGTACTAATAGGATGGAAGAGAAGCAAAATAGAGAAGATAATTCTTCAACTTAGTTTTACTTTTCAAAATTAAGTTAAAAGTTGGTAGAGGCCATTCTGCATGGCTTCAAGACCAAGCCAGACCAAAACAGTCTTTCACTCACAACACAGAACAATGAGACAAATCAGATCAATCCTGAAAAGTTTCTCAGAGCAATGTTTGTGCCCGTGAATTATGTTCTCACTAAAACAAGAGCCTGGAATTCACATCTATCCCCAGCACTGGTGAGTTAGGGTTATGGTCAAAGCTTGGTGTACTGAGAGATTCCTTAGTCATAAACAAAGTGTTTGACCCACTCTATTCCTCAGGGCAATAGAGAGCCAGAGCTAACTGAATTTATACAGTGGGAATTGATAGTTTATTGCTGACCCTGGAGGGGCAGGGGCACTGACTCACATCCTATTTCTGGCTTTTCTTGGCATTTGTTACTGCAGATAAAAGTAGATTGTGTCAAGATCCGCTGCTAGTCCTAGAATACAATAGTGTCAAAAGGCAAGTGCTAAATTTTATTTGAAGGGAAGCAATAAATTGGCACCCCCAAATGCTCCCTGCCTTCCCCAAACATCATATTTCAGTTTCTCACTGCTACTCATATTTAGTGCTGGTTAATTTACTGGAAGGGATGTTAAAAGATATATCCTGTTATTTGTGCATAAGTGATTGTAGCTAAAACTATAGAGCTGGAGATGCATAAAACTTCAGTGTTTTAAATAGCCAGTCAAATACAAAATACAATTAAATAATTAAATATTGTGTCATATTTAATCCATATAAATATTTAGTTTATTATTTGTCAACTCTGTTTTGGCCCAAATTTTGGCCTGAACAAAAACTGGTTTGTTTCTAAAATCTCTGTCAATGGTTAAATCTTCTTAATATAAGTATAATCATTTTACTCTATGATCTATGTGTTTCATTAGTTGAGGTACACATTTTGCTATAATAAATGTGCTTCAGTAAATGATCTATGCATTTCTTTCTGAAATGTATGTGTTTCACTAGAAAAGGTATGTGTTCATCAACTATGAATAATGTTCCTAACGGCACCACATTATATTACTTGGCTGGTATCATCACAGTATTACACATCCATTCCCTCATGACCATGAGCACTGCATCTGCAGGAAGACACACATCAGACCCTGTCACTCTCAGGTGTTGATGCACATGTGCGTAAACGCTGCAGTCCTGAGAAACACAAATGGGAGGGAGTGAATGGAGTTATTTTGTAGGTGAATATGTTTGTTAAATAAATGGGAAACAGGGATTTTTCTAGTTCTACCCTTTTTTCACCCAGAGGAAAAAAAACAATCTAGCAAAACACAATTAAGATCTTATTGTTTCTCATGGACAAACTCCCTTCCATTTACTTCAATGAAACATGTCTTGGAATAAAAGATGAAATAACATAACCTCAAGTGAAACACCAAGAATATTATTTTTAAATGTATGTAATTTGTATATTAAAAGGCCACCAATTTCCTGATTTCAGTGAACTGGTATCCAAAATGATAATTTTACTTTATAAAGTAAAATTAAAATTAATTAAAAAGTTAAACATATTATCGCTTCTGTAGAAGATGTTGATTGCTCATTGCTGAGAAGTTTATGTTAGTTTATAATTTAAAGAGAAAAGAAGATTTTTTTAAAGGTATATCAAAACACACGGTGATTTATCTCTCAATATGTTAAAATTCAAGCATAGCAATTACCCAGTTGAACTCACAACCAATTGTTCTTGGCCCCAAGCTATCTAAAAGCAGTAACTAACAAATTTTTATCCACAAAAATTAGTTTTTTTAAAGAAAAAAAATTAAAAAGACCATGAATTTTATATGTACAGTGGTCAGTGTTCTGAAATGTGATTCTTAGACATGACCATTAATTTAAGAATTGTAACCTCTCTACAGTTTCCTTCATCACCCTGCAGAGCCTGAAATTCAGTGCACGGGGTATTTTAATATTGTCATGAACAGAAGGAATGAATTGTAATCTGTTCTTTATGTAATAAATATGTTAATTATGACAGAATCACTTATTTTTCTCAGATTAAAACTAATGCTTTGTATATGAACTTTCTATTTAAAAATCATTTTTCAATAAATACTGAACCGTTTTTTATATATGACATCAAATGATTCATTATACATGTCTCCATTTAGTGACCTAATTTTCTCTCTACTTTACATTTATCATTGCAGATATTTCTTTCATTTATTCCTGCCTTTTACATTTTTTATTTACTGAAATGCCTGAAGTCTGGTGATTATTATTTTTTATTATTATGTGAATTAGGAATTTCTGTAGACCTTATCAGCTGTCGAATAATTCATCTTATATTTGGGACATACTCTAAATAGGAATAGTCTACATTAAATAGCTCTGAAATTATTAACTCTTTGCTTTTAGAGAATTCCCATAATTTTTCTAGAGTGGAATGTGTTGATAATACTTTTGTTTACATTTTTTGAAGAATGTAAACATACACATATGAAAAAGGAGAAGGTTCTGGACAAAAGCCATCTTCTTGATAATATTACTTCAGCGTTAAAAGTGGCTGAATTCAATCTATGTATAAAACTGGGTCAGCCACTAGTATTTCAGGAAACCCAGAAACCATTAAAGAAATAAAAAATGTTGGTTTAGACATGGGGATCAGATATTGTTCATTTTTAAAATTCATGTTATACTAAGTAATTTTAGCGATCTTGTGAAGTATTAGTTAAATTATAACTTTGCCTGGTATTTTGGATATCACTAGTAAATGAACTCTTTATGGTGGCCTATAAAGTATTGTTTAAAAACAGAAGTGGAAAACCCACTAAATATGTTTTTAGAAACTCTCAGAGGGAGATTTTGAAGTTCAGATAGAATTTCCTTTAACCAAGTCAGATTAATATCCTTACTTGTATATTGCATCTTACTAAGAAGGCCCTCAAAGGCTCAAATCGGTCATATGACTAGTTCATACACAAGTTTTTTGAGACTTGAAATGGTCTAACTCATAAACATTTAACCATTTTAGCTCTACCCTACATGTGATTGTGTGTTCAGGAAAAAAACATCGTTAGTAAAGATTTCTGAAGATCCATATTGAGAATTAACCTGAACTGAAAGTATTCCACTTTGTGGATACTGAAAATAATAACATATACTCACACTTTAAAAAATACAATATTTTATTCATAGGTTTTCACAGTTGTACATTCTGTACACATAGATCCGTGGTGTATTTATAATGCTTAAAGGTTATTTAAAGAATAGTTTTTTTTCTGTCATTCATATTCATCCTGATTAACCTATTTTGCTGGTACTATGAGGACTTATGTAATGTTTACTTAATCCCAGATGTGATCTGAATTGGTGTCCTCTGAACGAAATCTAGCTCTGGCATTATGTGTAGCCTGGATGCTTCCAGCTCTGGGTAGCAAGGCTTCTTTCCTGAAGCTTCTACAATACTTTGAGGGCTATGTTGTAAGCTTAGATACAGAAAAATTCTCCAAACATGTGAGAAAAGAAAATTTGAATATTAAATATAATTTGAACATTTTTTAAAGAATTTATGCAGAGACTAATACATTTAAAAGTAGGGTTAAAATCAGGTTATATTAGGCCAAATACACCTTAAATTGCCAAAGAGTTTCGCAGTGACATTTAGGCCATCAGCTGCAGCCATTATCTGGGGATAAATCAATTTGCAGCAGCTGTGGACAGCTATTTGAGTGTGGAGCAGAACAGCTTAACTGTAGAAGCATGCTAAAAGTTAAAAGGCCAGAGTCCTGCTGACTACACATAAGGAATTTTTTTAAAGGCAAAACCACAACACAACATTGCCAGGCTCAGAAGACATCAAACTACTCTTGTTACTTCATTTTTACCTAATAGCTAATTTGATATACTTTTTTTCTATCTCTCTTGTTAAGGATGGTGCATATTATAGAAACTTGTCTAAATCTTTTTTTTTTTTTTTCTTGCAAATAATTCTCTTTAGAGGCTCAGTTAGTGCTTCTGGCAATGGCAGAACTAGCACTTTTATGGTCTTTTAATCTGTAAAAAAGATTGTCCTTGGTTTCTTTAAAAGGTCAATATCAGGTACAGAATTTTCTTCAACTGTAAGCAGAATGGTGCTGTATTAGATAGCCTTGCAGCATATTAAAATAAAGGAGGTGCACAATTTGCTGCAGTTATATGTTAGCTTGTTTGTAACATAGAAACTATATTTTCCTTTATTTTTCTCACTTGATGTAGTAGCGTGTTTTTCAAGTTGGAGATCTAGATTTAGAAGGTTAAAAAGATTGCTATCTTGGGTTTAAAGTGCATACGTTGGTATATCTAGAAAATGGATGACAGGGAGGGAAGAAGGGTCTTTAAAGGAAAAGCAACTTTTAGAATTAAACTGAAAATTGTATACAAGTTCAAGTTTGTATCAATTGTATTTTATTCAGTGGATTTACTTTTCACAATGTAGTGCATCCACTATAACCTCCAATGCTTGAGCAACAGTATAGTGATGGTATATATTCCATAGAGTGATGTATACAAACCAGTTATTGTTGTTGAAATCAGACTAAATGAATTCTGTCAAGGTAAGGAAATATTCATTGCACGTGAATCATTGCCATTGAAGACATGGATTTGTTGTGGTTTGAAGTGTGTATTGAATTAACTTCAATAGTCATTATTCAAGTAAAAGTTACATATGAAATATTTAGTGCCCCACCCAAATGTTGTGTGATAATTAAATTAATGATAATAAAATATAATTAGCATTTTCCAGAAGAAAGAAAAATCTTGTGTATATGGGCTAAATGTGCTTACTGGAAATTGTGACTTTACTAATTTTAAATCCCAATGTTAAATTAAAAATAAAAACAATATATAAATATAATAGCATCAGCTTCTATACAGTTATGTCATATGGTCATGTTAAATTTTTAATATTTTAAACATTTTAAGTTAAACTACTAAAAATTTTTGGCATGTGGATTATTTGGTGATTCTTCATGGACATTTTTGTGGGAACATACCAGAATCTGAGAGAGACTGGAACTAAGGGCTATTATACTTGAATTATAAGCAAATAATGAAAAGCATATAGATTCATTTTTAAGAGCGTGAGTAAAGTATTATGGCTTTACCAACATATATCTTTAGCAAATAAGGACCATCAAAAACAGTAATGTCAATTTAAATTGTTGGTAAATAACCACAATTCTTGGCTAATGGCTCTCTTTTCACATCTATAGAAATACCACTGATGCAAATTTTGATCAAATTCTGAACTCAAAATTCTGAAAAACTCCCTGGGTGAACATTTGACTTAGTATGAGTAGAGGATGGGGGAACACTTCCATTGAGGCTCTTGATACCTATTTGTTCTTCAAATGAAGAATACACGTTAATAATAATAATGTTAACTAACATCCATCAGCACCCAACCCAGTGCCTAACGGTGTTCAATAACAATCTTATACACATGTTTGATCAACATTCCTGGTCTGCAAATGAGCACTGAGTCTCTGAGAGGTTAAAAGCCTTACCTGTGGTCATATAATAAATAAGTAGTATTTTGAAGGCTGCTAGATGTCTCCCAATACCATTCTCCCTTTCTCCTTTTAATAATCGAAACCTTAAGTTTAAATTAGGCACATGACTCACACACCTGTTAGGTACAACATTTTCCATCTTCTCTTGCAGTTAATGATAGCCACATTGCTACATTTTGTCAATAGGTTTGAAATAAAGTATGCTGTTTGCAACATCTAGGTCCTATATTTATAAAGAGACTGGATCTTATTGGTCACATGTCTCAAAACTGTGTGCTAGTGTGACAAAGAGGCATGATGCACTGATCCTGAGACCCCAGCACTAATTATAATGCCAGACCAGCAAACTTCCCCAGGCTTCTACACGGAAGAGAAACAAACTGTCTAAATGGTTCTGTTTTTATGTTTTTAAACCATTTAAACTATTTTTATGTTCTGTATCTAGGGTGCATTCTCAATCTCTCTCTCTCTCTTTCTTTCTCTCCCCCAAACAGGTATTCCAACTAATATAGTGTGACAGCTGAATTTCAAACTGGGATCAGTTTGTCTCCAGAGTCAAAGCTCCTACACATTATAATGTGTTCAATTAAAAATGTTGTTTGGTAAGATTATGAAGCTTATTTCTGATTTAAGAATTTTTCCAGTTAGTAATTTATATCCATAAAGCTGTTAGATCAACTAACTTCGGCAAAGAAAAACAACAAATATAAGATAAATATTATAGGAGAAACCATAGGCTCTATTAATTTTTTTTTGGAACTAATGTTCCTTATGTACTTCACTTGGTAGGAATATGTAAAATAGCACATGCTTAGTTTCATCACCTTAACTGTATACATTTGGTTTATATTTATTCCTTCAAATATCTCTGTATTGTCTCCTGATTGTGGATGTATATCTATTTCCTTATTTTTTTATGATTTATAATTTCTGAGAGTTCTTATGCTGTTCTTCATATTGTCTGATAGATATTAGATAACTTCAAAGTCTCAAATGACTCCAGTAATTTACAAATCAGTCCTATAAATATGTTCAATTAATATAAAGTAGTTGGAAAATTAAACTTTAAATAAAAAATGTACATCATAAAACATATGGAGACTTCCAGTTTCTGGTTCAAGATAGAAATAATTTGAAAGTAGTCACTCCCATCATCACAAGAAAGATGGCAGGCGAGCTGAAAATCAACAATTCTTAGGTCTATCAGAGAATTGAGGTCACAGAGAAAACTCAATCTCAAAACTGAAGAAAAAGGCAAATTCAGAGAATCACTGCTTACTGGGAACAGAAGCCGCTTCTGGATTCTGATAGTAACAGTTAAGGGGTAATTGACTACTTTCTAGAGATTGTGTGTGTATTGATTTAAGAAATTAAAAAAATAAATAAATAAAAAACAAACAAGAAAAAACTCTTGGGGACTCAATCTTGCAGAGAAGGGTGGCACTTACTTTGTGCATTTTATCTCTACAAGCCCACCATATTGTCAGGGGGAAAATAAGAGATATATGCATTCATGCTTCTGGCAGAGAAGGGGGAAAGTAACCATTCTGAAAGAAGCCTAGAGTGCCCTGTTCTCCTAAAAAATTACCTGCCCTCAAGGAAAACTATTTTAGCAGAGTCTAATTGACTGGGTTTTGCCAGCATTTCATCAACCTGGAAAAGAGAAATACCCTACTCTAGTCCCCTTTAGCTTCCCTGTCTCACATGAAGAGGGAAATAAAAAGGCTGAGAAGTATTTATAAAAGTTACAGCCCAAGGACACAGACTTCTTGAAAAACAGAGATCTAATAGTAGGGTGGTAGTATCCTACTGCCACTTTACCACCACCTCAATCAAGCTCCTGCATATTAATGGAGGATTATGGCTGCAGGAACTTCAGCATTAAACCCTATTTAAGAAGGAATCTTTGTGAAAATCCACAGGCAACAGGGAAAACAAAAACAAGGTCACCAGAATATTACGTAACAGTTACAGCAAACAGTAAATATGACCCAACTCAAGTGGATAAATATAAAGCATCCCATTAAAGTCCTGTGTAGTTAGTTCAGTCTTATGTACCCAGTATAAAGCTTGGCTTTCAGCAAAAAATTCGTTGGCATACTAAAAGACAAAAATCATAGGAAGAAGAGACCAATACACTTTAGAATCAGATTCAGATATGGCAGAGATTTTGGACTTTATCAGCCTGGAGATTTAAAATAACTATTTCTGTCATTTCAGCCAGTTCAACATGGTTAAGAACTCTTGTTGGAAAACTGGTGCAGTTGTTTGGAGGACATATGATACTCTGATCATTCGAATTACTGGAGTTCCTGTGTTTGTTCTTTCTCATTTCTGCATATGGGTGTTCCTTTAACTTCAGTGTAAACTGAGGACAGTTAATAGACATTTTCTGGATGTTTTTACAGGGCCAGGCTTTGTGCAGAGAGATGGCAATTCTAAGAAAGAATCAAAAGGAAATGCTAGAAATAAGCCACACTGTAATGAAATGAAGAATTCCTTGGATGGGCTTATCAGTAGTAGACTTGTCACGGCCAAGGAAAAACATCAATGCGTTTAAATATATGTTTCTAGAAATGCTTCAAACTAAAAAGCAAAAAGAATCAGGAAAATATATATATGAAGAAAACAATATAACTTTGTTGAGAGAAAACCAAAGAACTAAGAAAATGGTTTTAAGAACTAGGTATCCTTAATCGTTACTTTTAAGAGCTAAGAAACACTATTTCATGTTTATGGATAAGAAGACTCAATATTGTCAGTATAAAAGTTATTCCAGTAGTGATCTATAGATTCATGCCCATTATGCACACATGGTACTGTGTTTTCAATTTCAATTTCAACTTGTTCATTGTTGGTATATACAACTTTTGTATATTAACCTCATATCCTAAAACCTTGTGATAATCACTTAACAAACTCTTAAATTTCAACAGTAAGAAAAAGAACAAGCTGATTTTAAAAAGTGGGTCAAAGACATTAACAGAACTCACACCAAAGAAGATATTTAGATGGCAAATAAGCATATGAAAAGATGCTCCACATTATATGTCATCAAAGAAGTGCACATTTAAAAAACTGAGATACCACTACACAATAATAGTCAAAATTCAGAACATTGACAACACGAAATTCTGGCAAGGATCTGGTGGAATAAGAACAACTCTCATTCATTCCTGTTGAGAATGCAAAAGGTTTCAGCCACTGTGGAAGGGAGTTTGGCAGTCTTTTATAACACTGCATATGCTCTTACCATACCATCTAGTAATTTTGCTTCATAGTATTTACATAAAGGAGTTAAAAAATCATGTCCACACAAACAAGAAACCTGTACATGGATGTTTAGAGTAACTTTATTTACAATTCTCAACACTTGGAAGCAACTAAGATGTCCTACAGTATGTGAATGAATATATAAGCTTCGGTATCTCCAGACATCTGGACAATGGAATATTATTCAGTGCTAAAAGGAAATAGGGTATCAAGCTTTGAAAAGACATAGAAGAAACCTTGGTGCGTAGTAGTAAGTGAAAGCAGACAATCCGAAAAGGCAACTTATTGCATGATTTCAATTAAATGACATTTTGGAAAGGGCAAAATTCTGGAGACAGTAAAACAAATAGCGGTGGCCAGGGGTTTGGGAGAAGGGAGGGATAAATACATGGGGCATGGAGAAATTCTAGGATAGTGAAACTATTCTATATGGCATTATAATAATGCATGCAGTCATTCTAAATTTATTCAAACCCAAAGAATGTATGATAACAAGAATAAACCTTGCATGTCCATATAGGTATATAAATCATAATAAATGCCGCACTCTGTGGTAAGATGTTGCTAATGGGTGAGCTATACGGGCATGGGGGCATGGAATATGTGAGAAATCTATGTATCTTCCTATTAAATTTGTGTGAACCTAAAACGACTCTAGAGTTGTTTGCTCTTTAAAAACAATAAGAAAAAATTAAAGTATTATATAGAACGATATGTGAATGTATATTTTTATTTTAAGCTCAAAGAAATATAAAAATTGCTATAATATAATCTAAACCGCATAAAGTAGAAAAATTCACTGCATTATTAAATTCCATATTATTTCTTGCCCTTTTATTTGTAGATATAATTTAAATTATATGTTTGGTAATATTAAACAACACTGATTTTAGGGTGTTTGAAATATGCATATTTTTAGGACTTCAACTATTCTTGAAAAATACTAATATACTTCCTGCTGTAGCTCTATTTGATGTCTCTTTATCATTTACAAAGATTATTATTACACTTTAACAAATATTCTTCCAATATTTGTGTTTTGCAGGCTAATGCTAGAGTTATTTGGATTATTTCTGAGAGGAAAGTGGCAAGCATACTTCTCGACTGCTGTAATATGTACACTGCCGTAACAGTGCACAGTGATGGAGACTATAAAGTATTTAGGTTCTAGTCAGTCGGTATGGATATAATTCCTGAATCTCTGTCAAATGGCTTCATAAATAACTATTGGTAAGTCAGTTTGGTAGGATGGTATTGATAATTATTAGCAATTCATGGCACAGCAGTCAGTTTAATGCTATAATAATGAAGCTCTGCATAAGCCAGCTAATACCACTCCGCCATTTATCACAATTCTTATATGACCTAACTGCAAACATTTTAAAACCAAGCGTTAACAATTTAAAAATATTTCCCTACCTTTTCTCCCTCCTCTCTCTAGTATTTGTATTTATTTCTCTTTCATTACCGTATTATTTAACTTCACTTGTCAGTTCATAGTATTCTTTGCATCCTGGCAGAAGGACAAGTGAAATGTTCATCAAAAGATCTATCATTTGTAGATCAATTTTCATAAAGATACTGAAAATAATTTTCTTGGCAAACAAGGTATCTTATAAACTACTTCACATGTGATGACTTTATATGTACATCAGAAAAGTGAAACAAGAAAGTGATACTGGCTAGGATGCAAACATGGGTTTTTTATTTTTCTTAATGATATTATATTAATTAAAATAGTATTCTACTTCAACTCCAAGGTACGATGATGATCACCATGTAAAATGTTGTCTTACTGCTCTGTTTATAATAACTATAGTCTTGCTAACAGTTGGAGAAGAATAGTATCACATCCATACAATAGAATAGACCAAATAATCATCAGTTTATTGACTTCTACCCCAGTTACCAGTAAGAATTCAAAAGTGATTAATTTTTTAACATTGCTCTTATAGTTCAAACCTTGTAAAATTTACTCATTAGTTCTAGTAGTGTTTTTGTGTGTTAGCATTTTCTACAATGCTAATGCATTTTTTTTTAAATAATCATGCTGTATGTGGATAAAAAGAGTTTAACTTTTCTTCCCACCATTTATGCCTTTTAGCCTTTTATTTCATTTTCTTGTCTTTTTGCAATGGCTAGGTTGTCCATTACAATTTTGAATGGAAATGGCAGAAGCAAAAATTCTGGCTTTGTTTTTGATCTTGGGGTGAACGTTCTGTTTGTTTTTCTGATTCTTTTTTTTTTTTTTTTTTTTTT
>NW_016108012.1:296067-305097 GCF_001604975.1 Cebus imitator
GTGATCCACCCGCCTCGGCCTCCCAAAGTGCTGGGATTACAGGCTTGAGCCACCGCGCCCGGCCTACTTCTTTTATTTGTTAGTATGTGGCTTAATCTCCAAATATTGGGGGCTTTCTAAGGAAAGATAATATATTCTGTAAGATCTACTTGTGTTGAAATTTATTGATTCTGTTTTATGAGCCAGCATATTGTCTGTCGTGTAGAGCATTCCATGTGCACTTAAAAATATATGTATTATGAATTTATTGGCTGTAATGTTTCATAAAGATTAATTAAGTCCAGTTGTTAGTAGTGTTGTTTAAATCTCCAATATTGCTAATGATGTTGCTTACGTGTTTAATCAATTACAAAGGTAGTGGTGTTAAAACCTCCAACTGTGTTTGTGGATTTGTCTATTTCTCCATTTAGTTTGATAATTTTTTTCCTTCAGGCATTTTGAACCATTGTTACCGAGTTCATACACAGTTAGACATGTTAGATTATTTCTCATGGATTGAACTTTTCATGAGATATTCTCTATTCATCTCTGGTAATCCTTTTTGTCCCATAGTCTACTTTATATGGAATTAATATAGCAACTCATACTTTTCTTGTACATACTATTTGCATAGTTTATATGTTTTCACAATTTTGCTTTCAACCTATCTGTGTATTTGTATTTGATACATTATTTGTGCAAAACATATAGATGGGTATTTCAAAAAATCCATTCTTGGCAAATGTTTTAATTGTAGAATATAGCACTTTTATATTTAATATAATTGTTCATTTGTTTGTATAGGTTTATCCCTTTGCTATTTTTTTTTCTGGTTGTCCACCTGATTTTGTTTTTAATTTCTCACTTGCTGCCTTTTTTTGGTTAACAAATTTTTTTAGTATTCTGTTTTAATTTCTCTATTGTCTTTTATCTTGGTATTATCATTTTACATTTTTCTTTGAAATAAAAACCTTAATTTAGCACAGTATTTTTAGTGCTAAGAAAATTTTATTATATGTCACTATGTATTATATTATGATGTGCATTTTTATTCTATTCATCGTCTACCTTTTTTTTTTGGTGGTGTCCTCTACCTTTTAGCTACATATCTCCACATATTTTATAAAAACCAAATAGTATATCTATAGATTTCATTAATACCAAAGTGCAATGTTATTTTTAATGTTAAGTAATTTATTGTTGTTGAATTAAATTAAGATATAAAAGGTAATATTTTATATTCCATATATACTTACTCTTCCCAGTATTTATTATTCCTTCTTGTAGATCGAAGTTTCCTTTAGTGTGGCTTCCATTTAAATTGAATAATTTTCTTTATTTTTTTTATAGTGTACCTGTACTGGTGACTAATGTTCTCAGCTTTTGTTTAAGTGAAAATTTGGCCTTATTTTTTGAAGGACATTTTGCTGCATATAAAATATGACCTGAAACTTATTTTAAATTTTAGTACTTTAAAGCTGTTTTGCTGTTGCCTTCTAGCCTCTATTGTCTCTAGTAAAATGCCTGATATTATCAGCATTATTGTTATCCATTGCATAATGTGTTTCTTTTTCCCATGGCTGCATTTATGATTTTCCTCCAGCTTCTAGTTGTTTTACTATAATTTTCTTAAGTGTGCTTGTCTACGCATTTACCTTGTTTATGTTTTATAGAGGTTCTTGGATCTGTCAGTTGATGTTTTCTTTCTTTTTTCACAAATTTGGAAATTTTTCAACTATTATATTTTACATGTCTTAAATATATTTTCGGTTCTATTTTATCCTCTCTCTCTGTTACTTGAATTTCATATATATTAGACTGCTTGATCTTGTCCCACTGGTCCTTCAAGTTCTCATAAATATTTTTCAATCTATTTTCTGCCCTTTTTCCATATTGATTAATTTCTATTCATCTGTTTTTAAGCTCAGTAATTCTTCATGCTTTCATTTTCTGTTAAGTCACTCAGTGGGTATGTCACTTCAGATATTGTGCTTCTTGGTTTGATAATTGTAAATTGGATCTTTTAAAAATAGTTTTCATTTATCTGCTGAGATTCATTATAATGGTCTTTTTATTCAACATTTTGTACATATGTATAAAAATTGTTTATAAGTTCCTGAAAACTAATTCAACCTTTGGGTCATTTCAGGTTTCATTTATATAGACTACTTTTTTTTTGTCGTTAGTTTTAGTCATATTCTTTTTCATTTTCATGTCTAGTAATGTTTTTATTGTATGTTAGACATTGTGGTAAGGCACTATAATGAGTCTAGCTCTATGTTTAAAAACATTTTCCTAAAAAGCCAAATAGTAAGTGTTTTAGGTTGTGGCTCAGATACTCTCTGTAATAGCTACCTAACTCTGCTGTTACAATGGGAAATAAGAAACAAAAAATAATTAAAGAAATATATATGGCTATGTTCTAGTAAAACTTTATTTACAAAGACTGGTGGTTTGCCTATGTGGTATAGTTTACTCAACTTTTCTCTGGAGTATGCCTTTTTATTTTAATAAATATTGTTAGGTTTTATTATGGCAGGCAGTTAGATTAACTGGAAAATCTTTTTAGTCCTGTACATCTTTATTTAATCTTTATTTTAATGGCTCTGTATCAGTTTTGAATGTTGCTCTAGGTATTTTTGTTACACCCAAAATATGGGCTTTCTGCAACTCTACTAAATAGCCAAGTTGTTCAGCAAATACTTTTAGGCTGACTGTAACTTCTGGTGTTACTATTCAGCAGCCAGTTTAACATCAAATGTTTACCTCTAGGCACTGTGGAGTTTCATCTCTGTATGTCCAGGCCAGCCCTTAGCCAAGGCCCATGTTTTGAATCCCTATGCAGACTTCTGTTTTCTAACTCTATGCTGCTCCTTTTTATCCAGTATTCTGCTAAAAATTCAAAACTTCTGATTTGAGCTCTCACCTCTGCATCCTCAGTGCAACAGAATTGTTACTCCGTTTGTGCTTCACTTCCCTGTGCACTGGAACAGTAAGTATTCCCAGTTAGGAGCTCGTGAGATTGCAGTAATTACCTCAAAGTTCACAGTCTTAGATTGCCTATTGTTTAACACTGGCAAATAGTTGTGACACATATTCTTTTCCTAGTTTTTAAAGTTTTTTTTTCTTTTGGTGAGAGGGCAAGTCCAGTACCAGTTATTTTATTAAGACTGAAGGTGGACATATACCAATGCTTTACAAAGCATTCTTAATTATTTGAATGAGACTCCATTCATTGCTGCTGAGATTAGGCTTGTGCAATGTTTAATCAAGTTTATTTCATTGGTTATTGGCCACTGAATAATATTTCAACATAGCATTCAGAATATATTCAGAGTGAATTTATATATCTGAAATATCATTACCTGAACATATAACCATTAAGTATGCAACTGTGCCAACAACTGTATAGGGAGAGTTTAAACAGTAAAAGGGTTTAATATTTAAAGAAAACTATTTATTTTAATGACTACCTTGTGGACTATGGATACTTTTCATCTAGTTCTTAATATTTCCTTACATAATTTCATATTTTCCTATTCTTCAGTACTCCATATAGACTAAAATCAGTTAATGCTTTGTTTATTGCTCTTCATATGTGTCTCCAACTTATAAAAGCCTTGACATTGGAATCTATATTGAAAATAATGCACTTAGAATAATCATGATTATCAAATTTAAATTATTTTAAGAATGTAATTGAACTTAGGAATTAGAAAAATAATATGTCCACTGTAATACACATAACAGTAATCTGCTCAAGGATATAATTTCCATAGGCAGAAAACTTGACAGAAAATTAGAAGATGGTCTCTATTCCCAGCTATCCTGTTCCAGTATTCACAATTTTCTTGGGCCTCAGCCCGGTGGGAGTTTGGGGTAGAGCCTAAATCTGCATGAAAGCTACCTAGAATGTTTGTCCAAAATGCAGATTTCTAGGGAGTCCATGCAAATCTTATGTATATTAAATCTTTAGATAAAGTGGTCTCTAATGTTACATTTATATCCAAAGTCTATATTAAGGCAACATGTAGTATAACAAGGTTTCTTTTCAACAAAATTATTTCTACACCCCTGTGGTTATTAAAACAGAGGCTGCTCTTTGGAAAGTTAACAGATGTGGCAAACACAGGATTTAACTTGCCATTAAAACACATAACATCCAGAAATTGACTTTTTAACCAGCATTATGTTGAGGAGGGAGTTAACACTTTACTATTAACTTTGAAGAAGACTGTTTAACCTCTTTAATCTTAATAGACGCATACTGATAGCATTATGAAAATAAATTGAATGAGGAACATTAGATTGTTGGAAAAATGATTTCTAACGCTCCTCCTGATATGTCTCTCTATATACAAAGTCTAAAATCTGACTATTGACATCATTCTACATGTAGCTTCTATTATATCGCTTATTATTTACTTTGTTATAGTTAACAAATGTAGAATAATTTCGTCAGATTATATTTTATGAATATTTTTTCCATTTGAAGTAAAATTCCAAGATCTTTTTTTAGGATACTTTCCTATATTCAAGTTTCCATAAGAGAACTTCTATTTCTGGGTGTAAACAGTATTGGAACAACAATTATAATTCTAACTTTTTTCTTCTCACTCCTTACTTCCTCAAAGAAGGACGATTCAAAACTCAGATTGCAATTTGTTCCATATTTGGATCTTTCTAAAGTTCTGGCATGCAATGTCAAGAGGCTTCTTAACCCAAACTGTACTAAGAATGCAATGAATGAACACATTAGGGTTTGTTACTTGTGAAGCATGCAGATGACTCTAAATATATTGCTTTTAAAATAAACCCTGTCAAATTACAGAAATGTGGTGAAGCGTACCCTTATCTACAGAAGAGGGAGGGTAGCATTGTGCTGGGCAGATTTTCTACAGGGAAAACCTCATGTAATTAACATGACTCTGGCCCTTTAACTTTTAACATGCTTCCCCAATTAAGCTTTCAAGGCCTTGAACTACAATATCTGGTCACAGCTGCTAGAAATTGATTTATCCCAGAAGATCGTTGGAGCTTCTGACCTCTCTGTTAGAGAATTTTATTTAGTTTTTTAGATATTTGCCTCCTTTTTACCCTAGAGGAAGGGTGAAAAAAAAATGATGTAAATATCTGCATGTTCTAAGATAAAGTTTCACTATTCCAATCTTTTTTTTTTAACACTATATAATTGTATTTAGTCACTATTCTGTAAATATAATGCAAAGAATATTTAGTTTATCATATAAATATTAAAATGATATGTGGCAGATGTTTTGCTTACCTATCAAACATTTTATTTCAGTCCAAATCCTCATATAAATTATCATTATTAATTCTGCTATTGTTGCATTTCTAAAATTAATGATCAAGTATTAACCAAATAATAATTCTATCTCCTTTGAACTGTGCTAAATAATCAAATCCTCATCTTGGGTACAGGACCTATATAGCTCTTTCCATTGGCATTTTTTTTTTACTTTTTATTTTTTTCATTTTTTAAAAAAAGAGTTTGCAAGGGTTATGTGTTAGAGATGTCTGCTTTTTTAAAGAATTCAACACCAGACTATCCTGCCTTGACTTTGCTGAAGAAAACCTCCCTGTACACAGCACCTTATGTTTACATGTGAGATTTGCCACTGCGAAGATTCCTGCCTTGTCTGTGTCTTGGCATGCAGCAGCCCCATGGAACATTGGGCCCTCTCCAGGGCTGCTTTTGCCAGCATTGCACTTTTGCTTCTGTCATTTCCCTGCCTTGGTCCTAGTGGTTGTTACAAACCACAGGTGTTACAAACTCTAAATTGGAATTTGATGTTGGATTCAAACGCTCATGATAATTACACAGCTGTTTTAAATTGTGGTTAAGTGGCCAAAAACTGCCAAGAAACCCCACCCACATTCATTACTGCCTAAACGAAAAGGATGTATATACAGTGATTATGAGGTTTCATATGAATCCCCCAAGCCATAGAGCAGACTTTCCTAATTGTCAGCTGGACTGTGCAGTGCTTGTTTAAAATAATTAGACTGCAGCAGCAGCTTCAGCAGCAAACCTCTCTTATTTATTTATTTATTTTTTAAATCTCAGTGCAGGTTTTTATATCAGATACTATCAGCTTCCTGTTCATTTTGACACTATTATTCTGCCAGTCTGGAAAATGGAGAAGAGGAAAGAAAAGAATTATCCTTAATGTACACAAATAATGCAGCTCAAAAGTCAGGAAGATACAGCACTGTGTGTGAGATGGATGGAAACAATTCAGCAAACAAATCTAAACTGGGGAAAAAAATGTGGTTCTCTCTTATTTTTTTCAAGAAGGATAGCTGAAATCTTTCTTAATTACCGCTTATTCCAATGACAGAATTGTAATTTATCATTTAGTTGTAATTTGACATATGTTCACACCTTTGCCATTTCCAATTTCCTCCTTCATTCTAATTGTCTGCTTCACTCGCCTGTCATGCGCTCCTCTTGGGATTAATTCGAGCTGTCTGTCTGCACCAGGCTACCAGCACACTTGGGGCTGCCGAGAGCGTGACAGTGTCAATGTGCACACAGTTTATCTAAGGCATTACCCAGCCATCACACTCTGGGATCTTCTCTTCCCTCACTGTTTACTGTTTATTCCACTTTGCATTTGTGACTTTTCCGTGTTTTATTAGATTCTAATTATGCTCTTGGCTGTCAGCTGTAAAGAGAAAAATGTTACCTTAATTACAGTGGAGGGGGAGGTGCTTGGGATTGGTAGTAAATGGACCAGCAGATGTCTCTCTCTGTCTCTAAGATCCACGCGTGATTTAAATACTCTTCTTGCTTCACTTTGGTTTGTATCCTTGATAGATGCCTGCACTCAAAGGCAAATATGCAAACATTCAAGCGAACACAGCTTTTATATGTACAGCTGTATTTTTCCTCCTCTCAACCAAAACTAGGTAAACTGGCACAGTAAGAGAGAAACCTCAGCTTTCACGTAACCATGGTTTTTTTTTTTTAAAGGTCAAGTGTTTAATTCATGGATGTTGTCAACACAAGCATGATGGGGAGTGGTGATGGTGAGGAGCGTATTTAGTGAGCGCTGGTAGAGTACGATTTTTTGTAGAGACAGATGTTGTTTTGGACCATTAGTAATGGTTAATAGTCATTTTTTTCTACATCCTAAGGCCATCTCAGCCTGTTAAAATCCAACAATAATTTCTGCATATGGTATCAATTTTCTTTTTTGCTTCCATCAGAAAAAAATGTTACTTGTTGCTTCCATCCTCTCTAAGCCATAAATATATGTTTTCTGTTCTCCTGCTACATAGATTTTCAGTGTAGCTAAAACTTCCTGGTAATATGAAGTGGAGGAAATATATCATCCCCCACCCCTTTAGGCCATTAATGTGGGTGGTAATTCATTACATTGGTTGCATCATTCCCCCAATGGCCTGAAAGAGTGAAAGTGACTACTTTGAATATTAAATTATCCATGAAAATGGATTTATATTTTATTTTCTCCTCATAATTTCATCAGTCTTGTTGCAGGTAATTGTGGGACTGAAGCTAATCTGTGGCTTAGATTTCTTTTCTATTTTTTGTGATCCCAGCAATTCTCCTAATTATGTTTTTTTGGCTTCTGACTCAGCTTGAATTCTATATAATGTAAGATGCTGTATAACTGCCTGATTATTACTTCACATATTCTTAACTTGTGAAATACTTGTATTTCTACAGATATACATTAAATCATATGCTGAAGTTAGAGTTTTAATGGGAAATTAATAAGGCATGAGTGAAGAAAATAAGTCTATAAAATATGAACAAAGTTGTGAAATATTGTCGACTTTTTTTAACTTTTTAATAACAGACCATAAATATCTGGCATTTACTTATACTACCTTAACTATAATATAAATACATTACATACCAAGACAATATCTAAGAATATTAACATCTCTTGCTGATCAAAAACAACTTTTTATTAAATGTCATTTTGATTTTTCTAACATTATTCTAGGGCAAATCAATTATAAAATATTATTAAAGTCTAAATTAAGTTTATTAAAGTTGTGCGAGTAGAATGTAGCCAATTATAATCGCAATCTCAGCAACTGGAATTTCCTAGTATTTAATGTTTAAGCTATATACATTGATAGAGAAAAATAAAGGTTCAAGAGTAAAGGAAGAGGGATGAGAGAATGAAGAAGACAGTTGAAAAGAAAATAAAGACAAATGCAACTCAAGAACAACAAATCATCAAATTAGCAAAAATGCAGTATTGAACATGAACAGTCAAAATGTTATATAATATTTGAACTCTCCTGTTACGATTTATTTTTAGCACTATGCATACCTTTTTATTTCTTAAGTATGCATTTTAAATAATTTTATGAAAATAATGCAAGACCTTGATTATTACATATCAGTATTACTAAAACACATTTTCAACTGGCTTCTAGTCTTTCAAATGCAGAACCTTTCTAGTGCATGTTGTTATGATCCCCTAATGAATCTCACTTAAATATTCTCTTCATTTCATGGGTCCCTGCCTTGCCTTCTTTATTGGCTCTTAAAATCATCCATAATTTGTTTTGTTCTAAATGTGTATATACCTATTTCCCACGACTCTATTGTAAGAATGTGCCATGCTCATTATTGACAGATTGATTGGTTTATTACTGATTCGCATTTGTTGGACAGGTAATAGTAATGTGTATAAAACAGTGAGTAAGGTAGAAACCATTTCTATAGTCATGGAAAGTATTTTCAGGTAACCAGTTTGTTCTTTTCTGATTCCCACACAATAATGATATTTACCTCTGTGCTCTTGCTCATATTACGTATTTTTTCTCTTTCCATATATTTCTGCCAGCTCTGCAAAGCCAACCTCCTCTTCCACCACTACTATTTCTTCTTCTTCTTCTTCCTTCTTCCTTCTTCTTACTTCTTCCTCCTTCTCTTCCTCTTCCTCCTCCTCCTCTCCTTCTTCCTTCTTCCTTCTTCCTTCTTCCTTCTTCCTTCTTCTTCTTTCTTCTTCTTTCTTCTTCCTCTTCCTCCTCCTCCTCCTCCTC
>NW_016108012.1:305437-318210 GCF_001604975.1 Cebus imitator
CTTCTTCTTCTTCTTCTTCTTCTTCTTCTCTTCCTTTTTTATTCCTGAGACAGAGTCTCACTCTTTTGCCCAGGCTGGAGTGCAGTGATATGATCTTGGTTCACTGCAACCTCTGCCACTTGAGTTCAAGCAATTCTCCTGCTCAGCCTCTCGAGTTGTTGGGATTACAGGCATGCACCACCATGCCCCGCTATGTATGTGTGTGTGTGTCTGTTTGTGTGTGTGTGTGTGTGTGGTGTGTGTGTGGTGTGTGTGTGTGTGTGCATTTTTAGTAGAGACGGGGGTTTCATCATGTTGGTCAGGCTGGTCTCGAACTCCAGACTTCAAATGATCCAACCGTCTACCCTCCCAAAGTCCTGGGATTACAGGTGTGAGCCACTGTGCCCGGGGTCAACTTATTCTTGAAAGTACAGAATAATTCTAATCTTTCTAATGAAGTATTTCTATCCCACACAGAATCAGAAATTTCTGCATTTTATTACATATTATTTTATATATTTTTAAATAATTCTGTTTTATAAAAATTTTATTGAGTCGAAGTCTGTTTCCTTTTTGTTCTCCAATGGCTAAAGCAGTATTTCTTGAGTAACACTGCGCACCACAATGATTTGTGGAGTTTTTAATAGTCTGCTTCCAAATTGCTATACCTTAGAGGTTATGTCCTTGGGTGCATTTGTTTACGATTGTCTCCAAATTGCTATACCTTAGGGTTTAGGTCTCTGGGTGTATTTCTTTAGAAGGCATCCCAAGAAAATCTGGTACATTCTTCTGGTTAAGAGCCACTGCCTCAACCAACATGGGACATAGTGCATATTGATTAATGAATGAACTGATTAATCTGCAAATTAACTGTATTAAATTGCCTGGCCTCCATAGTCCTAAGAAGGTTGAATCACTTTGCCTGGGCCTCTACATCCTCCTTATAGAAACATGGTAAAGGACTTTGGAATATTCATATGAAAGATGATAGCATTAGTGTAATGCCTTACTTTTATTTTATTAGATAAAATTGAGAATAAATGACTCTAAACCTGTATTTAATGAAAGAAAACTTATGAAGAAATTTACTATTTCTTATTTTACATAAAGGAAATTTATATGACATATTCTGCAATTATAAAGTAAAATAAAAAATAACATGGCTAGAAAATAAGAATCTTAGTTATAAAATCTTTATTAAATTTTTAAAAATCAAGATAAAAACATGAGATGAAGCAAAGAGTTATTTCTTAATGTTTTCTAGTTTAAAGACTTCCTAGCAGAATATACGAACATATTCTGATAAATCATGGTTGAAATAATTTGGCCTTCTTTGCAAATGGAGTTGCGGGCATTTGAAGTTACAACTAAATGGCTAAATAAGCAATCTAATAACCCATTAAGAATGTATATGGTCAAGGTGCCTATTTGTTTGGATCAGTGTGTTTGTGGAAGAAAACTTTAGTGCATATCAATCTAAAAGATTATAAGGGGAGAAAATAAGGAGAGCTTACATGAAAACTACAAGACTTGAACATAAATAGGAATCCAGGATCCTGTTATCAAAAATCAGCAAAAAATAACCTGCAATGCATCTTACTTCCACTAATTTTAGTGTTTTTAGGATATAGGCGAGAATATACTGCTGTCAATCTCCTTTTTCCCATCAGTGTTTAATGGGAAAAAGTAGATGATATCGATATACAAAGGAAAGAAACAAAAAAAAATTATTTGGGTTTTGCCGTATTAGCTTAATGCAGATTAACTTTACCAAAAAAGTATAAAATTTGAGCAAAATAAAATAATTATTTGAAGCCATCATTAACCAGAAAGTTAGAGGTAAAGATAAGAAAGAAAATGGAAGATTCCGTGATTTTCATTTTTCAATTAAAATAAAAATAAAGTTTGTCAGTATCCTATGCTACATCTCCCCTTTCCCTTCCAGTTACTTACACCAAAACTGAAGAAAGTTATGTAGGCCAAATAAAATTTTTCCAATATGAAAGCGTGGAACTTTATAAAGTAATATAAAGAAAAGGTAAAGAAGAAGATAATATTTGATTAAATCTGAATTATGGAGGCATAAAAATAATAATGCCCTATGAAGAAAAAGTTATAAAATTAATATCTGTGGTTATAAGCAACACAAGAGGCAGGAGGTGAATAAAGAGTGTTCTAAGATCATCCAGAAAGTGAGAGAACTAATTTACTTAAAATCCTAAGAGATTGTGAGGATGTATCATTTCAAACAACATAATTTAAAGATTTCACCAATAATGTATAGTGCTAAAACTAGATGATAAAAATGCTTAATCAAAAAAGAAAAAGAAATATATAATAAGCAGAATCAACAACAACAACAAAAAGATGGCAGATTTAAACCTCAAAATAAAAACTAACACAGTTAGTATAGATTAATATTTCATAAAGGTTTGGAAAACTTACTGCCTTAATCTGTATTTTAAAATATGGATAAATTTTTATTGAAACACAGCCATGCTCATTTATTTCTGTGGTCTATGGCTGCTTTTGAACTACAGTGGTAGAGTTGAGTAGCTGTGTCACAAAATAGATGTGACCCACAAAATAAGGAATAATCTGGCCTTTTATTAAAAAAAAAAATGCTCTATCCTGGCTCTAAAAACCTAGATTATCAAAATAAAAGAAAGAAAAACATTTTATAGCACAGGACATAAATAAATACAGGATATACAAATTAAATATGTGTGTTATATGAATATAAGTATGTAGAAATTTTTGAAAGAAAAAGGATGTAAAAAAGCATATCATATAAACACCAGAAGAAAACTAGTGGATTTGATTTTAAAGTAAAAAAGCATCAGTTAATATGAAAAGTGACATTTCATAATTATTAAGAAGAAAAACTGGAAAAGGAAACAATCATTATACATTTTTATGTATCTACTAGCATAATTCCATGTACATAAAGCTTAAACTTTTAGAAGTAAAGGAAGTATTTATAAATACATATTTTAACACTTCTCTCATATTTAACTCTTCTCTCAGACAGAACAAACATGTTTATCCATAAATGAGAATATGAATATTTGAACCACACAATTATAAACTACTTAACTGATATCTGCTGTCTGTCTGTTTGTCCACCCATTCACCCATCCATCAAACCAGCTTTCTGTCAAACTCATTCAACCACAGAATGTACAATATACATTGTTTTCAAGGACATATAGGGTGTTTATCAAAATGTAGAATACATTGTGCAATAAACCAAGTCTCAAAAATAATGAAAATAGGAAATTATACATAATGTGATCTGTCCATAGTAGAATTAACATAAAACTCAATAATAAATGAAATCTACAAATATTTTGAAGTTAAGCAACAAACTTGTACAAAACCCAGGACCAATGAAGTTAAACTGTAGAAAATAGTTTGAGCTAACTGATAATTTAAAACATGACATATCAAAACTAGTGAGATGGAGCTAAAAAGCATGCTTGGTAAAAATACATTTATAGTTATAAAATGATCATATAAGAACACTACTTATATTACAATACTACTAAAATTATTCATCTCAATAAGTTAGAAAGCAGCAGCAAATTAAACACAAATGTAGTAGGAGGAAATAAAGATAACAGTAAAAATAAGAAAAACAACACACAGTAGATGAAAGTCTAAATTGGTTCTACGAAATATCAATAAAACCGAGAAACCTGTTTAGCCTGACCAGAAAGCAGAAGTGGAAAGGGAACAAATTAGCCTACCATGAATGATAAAGAAGACATTACTGAGCCTATACAGTCACTAAAACTAAGACTCTAACTGCAGATTTATAATGATAATAAGAGCATGTTGAAAACAACTTACTGAAAAAATGGAAAATTTGTGTGAAATTCACTTTTTTTTCTCAGTAACAAAAGGTCCTGACAACATATCAAACTGATACAAGAACTACAAAAAAGGAAAGCGATGGCCCTGTATCTGTTAAATTCGTCAGATCTCTAAATGAGAACCTTCTTCCAATGAAAGCTACGGAAGGTGTTCCATTCAACAATGAATTCTACAAATAATTCAGAAAAAGTAATCATATATGAAATATTCCAAAGAAAAGCAAAGAAGGAGCAATTCCCAATTTATTTTATAAAGTCAACAATCTTTTACAAGAATGGGGAAAATGCATATACCAATCTCTTTAAATAAAGTTCTTAAAAAGAGTTCTTTAAAAAAAAGTTCATAAAAAAAAACTTGTTTTTTTTATGTGAATGCAAAATTAGGCAACTGTTAACCAATCAGTGTGCATCAGATTAACAGCGAAAAAGAGAAAAATCATATGTTTATCAGATGCAGAGAAAGACAGCTACCATAAAACTATTAGTAAGCTAGAAGTAAAACAATTTTTTAGGAGCATACAAAAATTATAGTAAGCTTTCCATCTAAATCAAGAATAAGATAAATATATCCACCATCACCACTTTAACTCAAATATGTGTACTTGAGATGTACTCAGTGCAAATTATCATGAAAAACAATGGTATAAGAATTCAAAATGAAGAAATAAAAATGTCTTTTTAATATTGAAAGCATGTAGAAAATTTCAAAGAATCAATTGGAATTAATATCTAAATTTAACATGGTAATTAAATATAAAATTAGTAAATAAAATTAATTTTATGTCTATAAACATAACAATAATCACTTATAAAGTAATGCTGAGAAAATTATTATTAATTGCAATAGCACCAAAGACTGTTAGTAAGAATAAACCTCACAAAATTTATACAAAATCTTTACACAAAAACTACAAAATATTTTTGAGAGAGTAAAGAAAGCCTAATATAAAGAAAGGCATATTATGTCCATGAAAGAAAATGTCAATTTTCTCCAAATTGATCCAGATAGTCAATGTAATCCCAATAAAAATTCCAAAAGTTTTGTTTATATCAACTGATAAGAGTCCTAAATTTGTTCGGAAATGCAAACAGCCAAGGAGAATCAAGACAAATTAGACATGCTTGAAGTAGAACAAAATTTTAAGAATTACACTATGAAATATTAGGAATTGTTATAAAGCCACAGTAGTTTAAAATATGAGGGACTATTGATGGAAGCATAGATAAATGGCTACTGTCATAGAACAAGGTGTCTAGAAATAGACCAACAGGTATTAAAACACTGGACTAATAATGAGGTGGTGCCTTCAAATGATAGGATTCATGTGGATTATAGAATAATGTATAAAAGATAAAGCATAAAGCTTTTAGAAAATGACAAATAAAAGATTTTGACCCTGATATAGATTAATATTTCTTAACCAAGAAACAATTTTTCCCAACCATAAAGGAAAATATTGAAAATTTAGATATATTAATATTACAATATCATGTTTATTAAAATACACTATTTTAATATAGAGAGTGAAAATTAAGTCACAGTATAGAAAAATAAATCTTTAATATATGTAACTGATAAATAACATGTATGTAGAATATATGAAGAACTTCTAAAAACCATTAAAGATGAAAAAGAGATAACCAAATATAAAAATCAGCAAATACATTAAAAAATATTTAACTTCATCAGTTTTCAGGGAAATGCAAGCTAAAATCACAATGAGATACACCATCACACATACCATAATGGCAAAAATTATACTAACAATACATATATTGACAAAGAGGTAGCATGATTGGAACTCATTGTTGATAGGGCTTAAATATGTAGCATCATTTTAAAAAACTGCAGTGGTATCTACAATGCATACTCTAGATAATTCTACTGATACACATACACTTGTCAGAACTGCGTATGTCTGTTACCCATATCATATATATAAGAATGTTCATAAATTACATTATGTGTAATAGTAAACCAAATATGGCATGATCCCTTTTATAAGTGGGAACTAAATGATGAGAACACATGGACACATAGAGGGAAACAGCACACACTGGGGCCTTTTGAAGGGACGAGGCAGCGAGGAGAGAGGGTATCAAGAAAAACCACTAATGGGTACTAGACTTAATACCTGGGTGATGAAATAATGTATACAATAATCCCCCAAGACTCAGGTTTATCTGTGGAACAAACCTGCATTTGTACCCCTGAACTTAAAATGAAAGTTAAATAAGTTGGAAAATGACAACCAAAAATATAATGGGTAAATACATGTACAATTTTCACACAATGCACTGCTATCCAGCTATGAAAATAAATGAAATATTGTTACACCAGCAACATGAACATATCTCAGGCTGTTACTATGAGTGAAGAAACGCTGGACACAAAATAATATGTATTATATTATTTCATCTTATAAAATTTTAAAATAAGCAAAAGTAACAGTGTTAGATACTGGGATAATGTATGTTTAGATTTAAACTCTACAGTGGGTATCAAATATTGCAAATCTTGCTAACGTACTTTCATTTACTGATTTTTTTTTCTTTTTTATGTTTTTACTCTCTTCTAAGTTGTTTTTGCTTCTGTTTAGCCAATTTGAACTGTTTTGCTCAAGAATATATACTCAGATATGGACTGTAGTTATTCTTCTCATTTTAATTCTTTTAAATACCGTCTCCCTCTACAAAATAAGAGAAAGATAAAGCTACTGAAAGTAAGCATTGGTCCTGTAGGTATATACATGCGTCTTGAAATACAAGGACTTCGAAGTGATTATATAGTATTTTGCATTTGTGTAGCACTTTTCCTTTCTAAAGCACTTCACATGTTTAACTCGTTGTATCTGATTATATATTTTGTTAGCATATTATTTTATGCAGCATATAAAAACAAAACTATTCCTTAAAATACTTGTTTCATTCTGCTTCTATATTAGCAGTCTCAACTCATCTACATTTTAATCAGTTATCTGCTATTCTTCCTTTTGAACATTTCATTTCAAAACCAGAGTTAAGGAGTCATTATAAATATAGCATGCTTTTCTCCTGAATTATTTCATAATTTGTTGTCTTGATTATATATTTTACTTTTTCTGACATTTTCCTCACAGTAGTGTTAATCCTGTTTTTAAAATAATCAAAGTGTGGCTGTTCTAAAGAGTCTTAATTGACCTTATTGACCACAGCTTATTCTTCATCCTGTTACTAATTTTAAATCCTTTCCTTATACTCTGCCACTTTAAACTGTAGATTTTCAATATCTTTTATATGTTGATTCACCAAATCTCTCACCCAAGTCTCTTTCAAGAGAGCAGTAACCTCTCTTGGGGTGATTTTTCTGTACTCTATTCCCCCACATTTTGACCTTTGGCAAGGTTTTACCCTGAAACGTCGTATCTTTTTTTGGGCAGCATTGGCAATCCCTGCTACAAGATTGAATCTTCTTCACAATGATTTCAATTGCTGCCTTTCAATTGTTTGGGCTTACTGTTCCATAAAGCTATTAAAAAAAACAAAACAAAACAAACAAACAAAAAAAACCAACTCTCTACACAAAGATATTCTACATCAAGCTGGTAGCAAGTAAACATAATTAACGTATAAAAGACAAAGGATTAAAGTTGCTTAATGAAATTGTCTGTTTCTAAGCAAGCTCCTAAAATTTTCTGTTCGAAACCATCATCAACAAACATTTATTGAGCATTCTAATAAAAGTGTTCATTGATAAGCACATTAAAGTTATTCTTTAGAAGTTTAGTTTATAGATCATTCTTAACACATATTTATACAAAATATAATAGCAATCTTTTTCATTCACATCATATGTTCTTTATTATTCACTCTAACCTGGATATTTTTATTGATTGTAAAAATTAACATTTTGTATTTATTTTCTTCCTAAAACTTCTTCTTTTTTGACATCACTGTGATTATGTTCTTACAGTAATTGTGAATAATGTACCATTTTCTATAAACATATATTATTACCAGTGGGGGACAGAGGCAGACAAAGAAATATTGTCTAATAAGGACCAGAACCAAGACAATAAGGGCTTGGTTACTATCTGAGAATCCAAGATGAAGAGATTGGGTTAGAGGGGTCAGAACCTTGGCTAAAGTCTGTGCTATGGAAAGAGAAACCAGTTTGGTATGGTTAGGCTTTGTGCCTCCAGCCAAATCTCATCTTGAATTGTAACTCCATTATCCCCACCTGCCAAAGGAGAGACCAGGTGAAGGTAATTGAATCATGGGCGTGGTTTCCTCCATGCTGTTCTTGTGACAGAGAGTTCTCGCGAGATCTGATGGTTATATAAGGGGTTCTTCCCTGTTACTCAGCAGCTCTACTTCCTGCAGCTTTCGTGAGGAGGGTGTCTTGCTTCCTCTTTACCTTCTGCCTTGGTTGTAAGTTTCTTGAGGCTTCCCCAGCCGTCCTGAACTGTAAGTCAATTAAACCTTTTTCCTTTATAAATTACCCAGTCTTTGGCAGTTCTTTATAGCAGTGCGAAAACGGACTGATACGAGTTGAGACATTGTTGTCAAGAATGAGCCAGTATCTTTGGAAGTACAGGCTCTTCATGCACTTTATTCTCGAGGTCTGAGTTGAGATACAAGAATTGAAATAAAATGCAGGTGGAACTAAAGTCACAGGCCAAGCACACAGGTGTGCATTATTTGAATTGAGGAATAGAGTCACGTTGTTCTCAGTAACATGGTGAAATAATCACATCATTCCTGCAGCTTTCGTGAGGAAGATGCCTTGCTTCCTCTTTACCTTCTTCACTCTGTTCCTTCCAGGATGTGAATCATCCTTTTGTTCAGCATATTCACCTTGTATAAGCTACCAGTCAGTCAGTCATTTAGGAGCCATGTCACTTATCAGCGATACTCTTGCTGTATTGCACTATCTTATTTTAGTTATCAGTGGTTCCAAAGCATGAGAGTAGTGATGCTGGCTTTTTGCCATCATTCTATTTTATTATTAGTTACTGTTGGTCAATCTTGTACTGTGCCTAATATATAAATTTTAGCATAAGTATGTATGTATAAACAAAACCATAGTATATAAAGAGCTCAGCACTGTCCACGGCTTTAGGCATTCACTAGGGGTCTTGGAATATAACTCTTGAGGATAAGGGAGGACTGCTGTAGTGATAATTTGAAAAAAATCAGTCTGGCTGGTAATCAATCATATTTTTTTAATGAACATTGGTGATATTTGCATTGAGATATAACATCAAGAGAACAAAATATTTTTAATCTGACACACACAAGCCACACTTAGATGCACAATAGCCCAAATCCTCTCCTTCAAGTGTGACTGCGGCTTTTCAGCAGTGACATTCTAGCTCTACTTTGTTCCTCATTCTCTCCTTAAATCACTTTCAAGTTTTAAAAATATTTTACCATATCTGCTAAGAACACTTTATTATAATTATCTTTGCTCTCCTTGTTACATTGACTTTCCTATGTACAGCTGTTTCACTAGTTCCTTAAACTTTGCTGCATTTCTCATGGTGCCTCATAATTCATCTGTGAATATTTCTACTCACCATTTTTCTAGTTATATGTATGTGTAACCTGTATATGGTTTGGGGCTCTGTTTAGTAATCCTGGTAATAAAACATAGTAATCTGTTAAAGGAAATAAGTACTTCTCACTCCTTGCTTTTATGAGTTGTATATTGACTTTAACTCATTTGGTTATAAATAAAATCTACTGAAGTCAAATAATTTTCTCCCAAGTATTTTTTTTCCCAATTTACTTGCAATATTAATCCTTTTTTGGCATTTATTCTAAATCATATAGCTCTAAAGCAGGGATGGCATCTACTTGGCATATACTTGGCAATAAGTGGTGCCTTTCTCTCCTTAAAACTACAGTTTTATAAAGTGCTTAAGAAAATCCAACGGCCTCTTCCCTACTCAACAAACCCACATCCTATTCCTCAGACGTCACAAAGTTCAGCTCTTTCAAGTTTTTCTTCTCATCTTTATCTCTGTAAAGAATATATTTTTACTTAGATTTGTTGGTAGACTTTGAGAATGAAGCCCTATTGAACACCTTCTCATGCATGCACATTCCTTTCTCCATCCATCACACTGTTGTTATGCCATAATATGTGCTTATACCAATGCTGAGAATTTAACTTTTATGAGTGCATAATTTTAACTCATAGCGAAGCCATATACTTTACCATAATTGCACATCTTTTTTATGTGTGCATCTTTTTTATGTCTCTCATACAGTTAATATTGATCCTCTATTTTGTTTGCTTAGTTTTTCATGAAAACATTACTAATATAGTCCCAAACATTTTGCCCATAGGAATAAAATATCTTCCATCAATAAGTAAATACTTTTTACCAATCTTCAATTTCATTTTCTTGTTCAGATTTATCTCTCCTTAAACTGCATATCCTACTGTATTTACCAATTGCGTGCTAAACCTGTCATACCACTGTCATCTTGAGATCTCCCTTCCCTATGAGTCTAGGGCTTATCACATCCTTCTTTCTTGAATATTCTGATTTTTATATCATGATTAGCTTGTTCACTGCTAGATTATCTTTCGTAAGTGTGCTGAGAAATTCACAACGAGGGTAAGTTTAAGATTTTGCATAGCTAAACTCTTTACCTACAGACTTGATTTATGATTGCTAGTTCCTAGGTAGGAAATCATATTCCCCTAGAATTGTGAAGGGATTATATGTCAAAGACATACACTTTGTTGTATGGCAAAAATATATACTGCTTCATTTTTCTGTTGGCCTTCCTTGCAATTAGTAGAAGACCCATGCCTGGGCTTTAGTGATGTATGCAATTTCCAGCTCTGGTTCTTACAACCTCCACAGAAACTGCCCTCTTTTCTTGAATTGCAGCCTAATTTCAGTTAGTGAACTCTAAGGCCATAGGTGAAAGCAGAAGTACTATATGAAAAAACCTAGGCTCCTCAAGTACTACTATCACAGAGAGGTCTGAGTCATGAGCAAGAATTAAAAATTATTTGTTGCGCCACTGGAATTTGAGAATTGTGCATTACAGAAATCCGTTTGTGCTCACGAATATACATGTTTCATTGTTTTCTACCTCCAAGACATGCTGGTAAGATGTCTAATGCTATTCCATTGCCTGATTCTTGGTATATGAACTAATTAGTTTTCATTTGTTCTTTGGTTCTATATATATGGATATATTTGTGTGTGTGTGTATGTGTAGACGTATACATATACACGTCTATTGTTTTATTACTTACTCTGGGCAATCTGTAGGTCATTTCGATTTGAAAACTCATGTCCTTCAATTCTTGTGCTATTTTGTTAACGAGTTTGTCTCACATAGGTGATAGATTCTAGAATGATGTTTGTCTTTTCTTTCAAATTTTATATCTCTTTGCTTTGTAGTTCTACATTCAGGGAGATGCCTTCAAATGTATCAAATTTAACTTCTTTTTTATTGCATTTATTTGTATAATTGTTACTATTTAACTGACAAAAATTGTGTATAAGATATGCAACAAGATGTTCTGAAATAAGTATACACAGCAGAATGACTAAATCCAGGTAATTAATATATGAAATTAAAATCTTCTCTCAACAGTTTTTAGGTACACAATACATTAAAAATTTTTTTATTATACTTTAAGTTCTAAAGTACATGTGCTGAATGTGCAGGTTTGTTACTTAGGTATACATGTGCCATGGTGGTTTGCTGCACCCATCAACCCCGTTATTTACATTAGGTATTTCTCCTAATGCTATCCATCACCTAGTCCCCCACCCAGTGACAGGCCCTGGTGTGTGATGTTCCTTTCCCTGTGTCCATGTGTTCTCACTGTTCATCTCCCACTTATGAGTAAGAACATGTGGTGTTTGGTTTTCTGTTCCTGTGTTAGTTTGCTGAGAATCATGATCTCCAGCTTCATCCATGTCCCTGCCAAGAACATGAACCGATCCTTTTTTATAGCTCCATGGTATTCATGGTGTCTATGTGCAACATTTTCTTTATGTAGTTTATCATTAATGGGCCTTTGGGTTGGTTCCAAGTCTCTGTTATTGAGAACAGTGCCACAATAAACATGTGTGTGCATGTGGCTTTATAGTAGAATGAGTTGTAATTCTTTGGGTATATACTCAGTAATGGGATTGCTGGATCAAATGGTATTTCCATATCTAGATCATCAAGGAATCACCACACTGTCTTCCACAATGTTTGAACTAATTTACACTCCCACCAACAGTGTAAAAGCATTCCTATTTCTCCACATCCCCTAGAGCATCTGTTGTTTCCAGACATTTTAGTGATTGCCATTCTAACTGGCATGAGGTGGTATCTCAATGTGGTTTTGATTTGCATTTCTCTAATGATCAGTGATGATGACCTTTTTTTCATATGTTTATTGACTACATAAATGTCTTCTTTTGAGAAGTGTCTGTTTATATCCTTTACCCACTTTTTGATGAGATTGTGTTTTTTCTTGCAAATTTGTTTAAGTTCTTTGTAGATTATGGATATGTCAGATGGGTAGCTTTCAAGAATTTTCTCTCATTCTGTAGGTTTCCTGTTTACTCTGATGATAGTTTCTTTTGCTGTGAAGAAGCTCTTTAGTTTGATTAGATCCAGTTTGTCAGTTTTGGATTTTGTTGCCATTGCTTTTGGTGTTTTAGTCATGAAGTCTTTGCCCATGTCTATGTCTTGAATGGTATTGCCTAGGTTTTCTTCTAAAGTTTTTATGGTTTTAGGTATTACATTTAAATCTTTAATCCATCTTGAGTTAATCTTTGTATAAGAAGTAAGGGAGGGATCCAGTTTCAGTTTTCTGCATATGGCTAGCTAGTTTTCCCAACACCATTTATTAAATAGGGAATTATTTCCTCATAGCTTGTTTTTGCTTTTTGGGTTTTTTTTTTTTTT
>NW_016108012.1:319070-320394 GCF_001604975.1 Cebus imitator
TCATGAAGGACTGTTGAATTTTGTCAAAGGTCTTTTCTGCATCTGTTGAGATAACCATGTGATTTTCATAATTGGTTCTGTTTATGTGATGGATGATGTTTATTAATTTGCGTATGTTGAACCAGCTTTATATCTCAGGGAGGAAGCCGACCAGCTCCTCTTTATACTTCTGGTAGAATTCATCTGTGAAACAGTCTGATCCTGGCCTTTTTTTGGTTGGCAGTCTATTAATTACTGCCTCAATTTCAGAACTTGTTATTGGCCTATTCAGGGATTCAACTTACTCCTGGTTTAGTCTTGGGAGGGTGTATTTGTCCAGAAATTTACCTATTTCTTGTAGATTTTCTAGTTTATTTGCACAGAGGTGTTTATAGTATTATCCAATGGTAGTTTGTATGTTTGTATTTCTGTGGTTGTGATATTCCCTTTATTCTTTTTTATTGTGTCTATTTGATTCCTTTCTCTTTTCTTCTTTATTAGCCTGGCTAGTGGTCTATCTTGTTCATCTTTTCAGAAAACCAGCTCCTGGATTCATTGATTTTTTGAAGTATTTTTCGCATCTCTATCTCCTTCAGTTCTTCTCTGATCTTAGTTATTTCTTGTCTTCTGCTAGCTTTTGAATTTGTTTGCTCTTGCGTCTCTAGTTCTTTTAATAGTGATGTTAGGCTTTTGATTTTAGATCTTTTCTGCTTTCTCTTGTGGGCATTTAGTGCTATAAATTTCCCTCTACACACTGCTTTAGCTGTGTCCCAGAGACTCTGGTATGTTGTATCTTTGTTCTTCTTGATTTCAAATATCTTTTTTCTGCCTTAACTTTTTTATTTAACCTGTAGTCAATCAGAAGCAGGTTGTTCAGTTTCCGTGTAGTTATGCAGTTTTGGCTGAGTTTCTTAATCTTGAGTTATAATTTGATTAGACTGTGGCCTGATAGACTGTTGTAATTTTTATTGTTTTGCAATTGCTGAGGAGTGTTTTACTTTCAATTATGTGGTCAATTTTAGAGTAAGTGTGATGTGGTGCTAAGAAGAATGTATATTTTGTCAATTTGGGGTGGAGATTCTGTAGTGTCTAGTAGGTCTGTTTGGTCCAGATTTGAGGTCAAGTCCTGGATATTCTTGTTAATTTTCTGTTTTGTTGATCTGTCAATGGTGTGTTCAAGTCTCCCACTATCATTGTGTGGGAGTTGAAGTCTCTTTGTAGGTCTCTAAGAACTTCCTTTATGATTCTGGGTGCTCCTGTATTGGGTGCATATATATTTAGGATAGTTAGCTCTTCTTGTTGAATTGATCCTTTTACCTTTATGTAATGTCCCTCTTTGTATCTT
>NW_016108012.1:320466-329100 GCF_001604975.1 Cebus imitator
TTTTTTTTTTTTTTTTTTCCTCTCCATTTGCTTGGTAATGTTTCTCCATCCCTTTATTTTGAGCCTACTTGTGTCTTTACATGTGAGGAGATGTGTCTCCTGAATACAGCATACCAATGAGTCTTAACTCTTTATCCAATTTGCCAGCCTCTGTCTTTTAATTGGGGCATTTAGCCCATTTACATTTAAGGTTACTATTGTTATGTGTGAATTTGATCCTATCATTATGATGCTGGCTAGTTATTTTGCACATTAGTGGATGCAGTTTCTTCATAGCATTGATGGTCATTACAATTTAGTATGTTTTTGCTGTGGCTGGTGCTGGTTGTTCCTTTTCATTTTTGGTGCTTCCTTCAGGAGCTTTTGTAAGGCAGGCCTGGTGGTGACAAAAATCTCTAAGCACTTGGTTGTCTGTAAAGGATTTTATTTGTCTTTCACTTATGAAGCTCAGCTGGCTGGATATGAAATTCTGGGTTGAAAATTCTTTAAGAATGTTGAATATTGGCCCCCACTGTCTTCTGGCTTGTAGGCTTTTTGTGGAGAGATCTGCTGTTAGTCTGATGGGCTTCCTTTTGTGGGTAACCTGACCTTTCTCTCTGGCTGCCCTTAACCTTTTTTCCTTCATTTCACCTGTGGTGAATCTGATGATTATTTGTCTTGGGGTTGCTCTTCTCAAGGACTATCTTTTTGGTATTTTCTGTATTTCCGAATTTGAATGTTGGCCTGCCTTGCTAGGTTGGTAACATTCTCCTGGCTTATATCCTGAAGAGTGTTTTCCAACTTTGTTCCATTTTCCCCATCACAAAACAAAGACTTGATCTTTTCACATACAGGTAGTCCCCTATTTCTTGGAGGCATTGTTCATTTTTTTTTCACTCTTTTTCCTCTAATCTTGTCTTCTTGTTTTATTTCATTGAGTTGATCTTCAATCTCTGATATCCTTTCTTCTGCTTGATTGATTTGGCTATTGATACTTGTGTATGCTTCAGCAAGTTCTTGTGCTATGTTTTTCAGCTCCATCAGGTTATTTATGTTCTTCTCTAAACTTGTTATTCCAGTTAGCAATTCATTTATCCTTTTTTCAAGTTTCTTAGCTTCTTTGCATTAGTTTTGAACATGCTCCTTTAGCTCAGAGGAGTTTATTATTACCTACCTTCTGAAGCCTACCTCTATCAGTTCGTTAAACTCCTTTTCTGTTCAGTTTTGTTCCCTTCCTGGCAAGGAATGGTGATCTTTTGGCAAAGAAGAGACATTCTGGTTTTTGGAATTTTCAGGATTTTTGCGCTCGTTTCTCCCCATGTCTGTAGATTTATCTACCTTTCGTCTTTGATGTTGGTGACCGTCAGATGGGGTCTCTGAGCAGATGTGCTTTTTGTTATTGATATTATTTATTTCTGTTTGTTAGCTTTCCTTCTAACAGTTATTCCTCTCTGCTGCAGGCCTGCTGGAGTTTGCTAGAGGTTCACTCCAGACCCTGGTTGGCTGGGTATCACCAGTGAAAGCTGCAGAACAGCAAAGATTGCTGCCTGTTCCTTCCTCTGGAAGTTTTGTCACAGAGGGGCATCCACCAGATGCCAGCCATAGTTCTTCTCTATGAGGTGTCTGTCGACTCCTACTGGGAGGTGTTCCCAGTCAGGACACATGGGAGTCAGAGACCCACTTGAGGAGGCACTCTGTCTCTTATCAGAGTTTGAATGCTATGCTGGGAGATCTGCTGCTCCCCACAGAGCTGTTAGGCAGCGATGTTTAGGTTTGCTGAAGCTGTGCCCATAGCCACCCCTTTCCCCATGTGCTCTGTCCCAGGGAGGTGGGGGTTTTATCTGTAAGTCCCTGATTAGGGCTGCTGTCCTTTTTTCAGAGGTGTCCTGCCCATAGAGGAGGAATCTAGACAGGCATTTGGGCCACAATGGCCTGGCTGAGCTGTGGTGGGCTCCACCCAGTTCAAACTTCCTGGCAGCTTTGTTTATACTGTGAGGATAATGCTCCTCCGTCCACCAAGCTCCATTGTCCCAGGTTGACCTCATATTGCTGTGCTGGCTGGGAGATTTTCAAGCCAGTGGATCTCAGCTTTCTGGGCTCCATTGGGGTGGGACCTGTGGAGCCAGACCACTTGGCTCCCTGGCTTCAGCCCTCTTTCCAGTGGAGTGTACCCAGCCTGCTTCAGTTTGCCATCTGTGGGCTGCACTCACTGTCCAACCAATCCCAGTGAGATGAACTGGATACCTCAGTTGGAAATGCAGAAATCACCCGCCTTCTGTGTCAGTCTCCCTGGTAGCTACAGACTGGACCATTCCTTTTCAGCCACTTGCCCACATTGTTTTTAACTATAGTCATCATGTTGAATAAAAGATCTTTTGAAGTTTTCTTTTTCCTGTCTAACTGAAATCTTGTATCCTTTGACCCATGCCCCTCCAAGTCCCTGGTAACCATATTTTACTTTCTGCCTCTATGACTTCCACTTTTGGACTCATATTGTCCATATTTTCACAAATGAGAGGGTTATTTTTTATAACTGAATATTTTATTGTGTATATTTCATGTACACTTAGGTTAATTTTCACAAATGAGAGGGTTATTTTTTATAGCTGAATAGTATTTTATTGTGTATATTTCATGTACACTTAGGTTAATTTCATATTTTGGCTATTGTAAATAGCGCCACAATTAATGTGATGGTGCAGATATCTCTTCCACATACTGATTTCGAATATTTTGGGTGCATACTCAGAAGTAGGTTTCCTGGCTCATATGGTAATTCTACTTTTTTTTTTTTTTTTTTTTCTTATGTACTTTTTATTATGGCTGCACTAATTCACATTCCCACCAACAGTATACAAAGGTTCCCTTTTCTCTGCATTCTTGCCAATACTTCATCTTTTGATAAAAGCCATTATATCAAGTATTATGGTTTTAATTGCAATTGCCTGGTGATCAGTGATGTTGAGCATTTTTTTCATATACCTGATAGTCACTTGTATTTCTTCATTTGAGAAATGTCTATCCTGGTTCCTTGCCCAGTTTTAAATTGAGTTTTTTATGCTTTTGCTGTTGAGTTATGTTTTAAAATATATTTTGGATATTAACCCCTTATCAGATATAAATATTTTCTTTCATTCTGTAAGTTATCTCTTTACTGTGTTGATTGTTTCCTTTTCCATGCAGGTTTTATTTCAGTCATATTTAAATTTTCAATATTTTATTGTCTCTGAATTTTCCTTTTTAAATAACCTCCTGTTCTTATTTTATGATTTCAATATTTCTTTTATTATATGGGTTTGTTTTTTCAAAATCTGTCCATTTCACTTAGTATAAAAGCCAAATTGATTCCATTTTTCTGACAGCCTTATAAGCCCATAATATGCTATCTAGCCATTCTTTACCTCTCTGATCTCATCTCCTAGTGTGTTTATCTATGCTTCTGGCATTTTATTTGTACTAGTTTCTCTAACGTACTTTAGCCCCAGCAGGCACTTGCCATTTCCTCTTTCCCCCAGTTATCTACATGACTTTCTCCCTCATCTGCATTAGGTCTTTATTCAAATGTCACATTCTCTATAAAACCTATTTAATATTCTGTCCCACCTTCCCAATTTCCCTTCAGTTTTATTTTTCTCCATAAGAATTGTTATTTTTTACTTCTTTATCTTATTTATTGTCTGATTATCCCAGTAGAATAGAAGTTCTATTGGAGTGGGTTTTTTTAATTTTGATGGACAAATCCCCAATTCATAGAACTTTCTTGGAAAACATTGGTGCTCAAATATTTTAAGGGATCTTGAAATCACACTGCATCCAATGCACAGTAAAAAGCCTCTAAACTAAAACATCAAAGTTGTTTTGCTGAAAAACGTGCAAAAAAATCTTAGGAATAACAACTAGTCATTCTTTGAGTCTCCTTCAACAGGTCTACCAAGAATTCCTTCCAATAGTAACATTTTCTGGCTCTAGTGTTTATTTTTGATTTCTACATTAAAAACACTATTTTTTACAATCAGTTTCACAAATAAATATCTTTTGACACAGAAAAATGCTTAGTCTTTGTTGTTTATATGGTCAATATTGAGATTAGCAAAATATTACTCTATTATTTATTTTTTCCTTCCTATTATATACCTTTAATCATTAATTATTAAACTTTCTCAATTTTTCTCTTACAGTTTTTTCTCATTTACTCAGTATTCCTTGATAAATACTTACTGTTTTACAAGTTTTTATTTAGAAATTGTAAGGGAAGAGGAAGCATGGAGATATAGAAACAGCGAAAGATATGATGTTCATTTCCTATCTATGTCCCTTTACTTAACTGAATTTTTTTAAAAAAAAAAAACATCAAGTATGCTCTGCAGTCTTCATTACAAGAATGCTTTGCACACTTGATTTTATTTATGGGTTTTGTTAAAACTGTAAACGATTGAATTAAATATTTCCTTTTACATGTGTGCTGCAAAGTATGCTGTTCTTTATCATACAATATTAATCCCTTAGTATCTTTACACCTCAGGTGTCAAATAGAACAAAAATGGAACATTTGCAAAAGTACTTGGTGCCAGGGCAATGGTACATGTGTGGAATTGAGAGTAAGAGACCACTGCAGCAAGTGTGGTATGCAACCCTGAACTCTCTTGTTCAGGTTCTGCAAGTGCTGCTAGCAGACAGCCTACAGCTGTCGGCCACTTTAGGGATTGCTTCATCTGTGGGAAACTATTTGCCTAAGGCCAGATCTCCTCCTTGGATACCCTATATCCAATGACTGATTAATGTATGACTTTGAAGGTTTGTCCACCTTTATATCCAACTCAGGACAATTGTGAAGCACCATGAAGTGAGCAAAAGCTGCCACTGAGCCTGCCTCTTAGCTTGATTCCTCCCTCTGCCCAGTGCTACTCTCGTTCCATTCCCTCTATCATTGTCAATCCCAAAAACATTTCTTAGCAATTATTCTGCAGGCTAAATTTCCTGTCAGAGTCTGCTTCTTTGAACAATGAAACAGCACCAGTTTTTAAAAGATCCTGTGCCTTCTTTCTGCAAACATTTAACCTGAACTTCAAGTCCCATATGCTTGAAATGTGATTTAAAAAAAATCACTTTAATTGTTTTTCAGTCTTTTGTATTAATAACAAAATTCATGATCAGCAGTAACATTTTGTGTTCCTTTTATAAGGCAATACATTGTTTCCAAAAATGTTTTTTTATCTCATTCATCTCCATTCAATAATTACTGAAGACTAGCAAAATATTAGATGCTATGGATACTGAAGTCAACAACTGGCTCTGTCCTCAATAAGTTTACAATCCTGTGGAAATAGACTAATAAGTAAACCAAAAATTGTAATAATAAAATGTGACACAGAAATACACAGAAATCTTCAGAAACATTCAGGTGTAAGATATAACATGAACTGAGAAATTGGAGATATGTCAGGAAGAACTTCCATGAGGAAGAGATGCTTAATTTAAATAGTGAAGCATTAGAAATATTGGGCATATTTCATTACTCAGATTAGGTTAGGCTGTGCTGTGGTATAAATTGGATCAGTACACTAAAGGTGTACTTCTTTCGCATGTTACATTATGATGCAGAATGATGGCTCTTCAGGGTAGCTACCCTTTCAAGAATCTTGGTTCCTTCAAGGTTCATCATCTTGGCTTCATCATCTCAGATTCCTTTTATTCCAGATGTACAAATGGGGGAGAGTAAGCTTGGCAGATGGAAGAATAAGTTTTCACCTAACTCTGAAAGTTTTGTACATCATTTTGACCACAATTTTTTATCCAGATTAGTTACATGATTCTATTCTCATGCAAGGGAGGCTGTGAAATATTTATAAGGAAAAGGAAATGGAATTTATGGAGTGAATAGAAAGCCTCTGAAACAAGTATAAAAGTGGGAAGTACTTTAGATGGAAGGAAAAGCAAGTTCAAATACCCATAGTTAAGAGACAGTACGGCACATACAGCATAAGAAGAGGTAAAGAGGGGTACAGAATGAGGGTAAAGAGGTCCTTGAGGATCACATTATGAAGGGGATTGCATGGCATAGTAAAGAATTTTTCCCTTACCTGAGACATAGACTTGTTATTAACATGTTTTAAGCAAGTGAGTGATATGATTAGAATTCTTGTTATTAGCATTGCTTTATACTTTGCGGAGGACAGAATGGGGCAACTAGTTTGCAGGCAAGGAGGTTAATAACAGTGTATAACATGCTTTCTGTGGGATATAAATGTTGTTACCTAATATTAACTAAGCAACTAAATGTTTATTTTTTAACACTCTAAATGCTCCTATAATTTGTAGTCCACACAAAGAAATGATGTAGAGCTTCCTTATCATGCCAATTTGTGATATATCACTTGAGAATAATTTATTTCATACTAAACTCTTTTGAGTTAGGCTTAAATTCAGCTTTACAAAATAGAATCTTAAGCAAGAATGGCTTAAATAATACACATGTATATTTCTCCCTAATGTGAAATCATTCTGTAGATTATTATAGCACTGGACTGATGGTTTTATGGGCATTGGGGGTCTGCGATTCTTTCTAGCACACTGCATTGCCATCATGGTCCCAGATGACTGCTAAAGCTTCAGTTATTACATCTGTCTTTCAAGTAACAGAAAATGAAACAAGGATTGTAAAAGGGTGCTATATCTTGGATATTTGACTACCCCAAATTTCATTTGATCCCCAGTGTTGGAGTTACATTAATTTGTTAGATAATTGGAAAAAGAATATTTGCTAAGCAACCAGAAGTCTCTGCCATTATCTTTTCAATTCATTACCATTACCCTTTTAAGTTTATTTTATTCACTACCTCTATTATTGTGTCCCTTTATGAAGACTCACATCCCCATTTATTGCTTTACTAGAAAATACTAATTATACAAAAGATTTCTTCTACTGGCCTTTCATGTGGAGAGCTTCCTCTGCATGACCTCTCTTTACACCATTCCCACTGTTCAGGTAAGGAATACATTGCCAATTGGCAGTTGACAAAATGTAATATTCATTGTCCAGGTTTCTTTCCCTTAATAGAGGTAATATAAAAATAAAAACCTTTGAGATTAACTTTCATTTCCATCCTCTGTACTTGTGACCAATATGGGGCATGGATCGTGTATGAGTCTCTTCTTCAAACCTTGAGTGAGATATCTTATGGTTGAGGCTTATAGATTTATAGATGGGATTAATGGTGGTGGGAACATTTGAAAAAGCATTTGGGCACAGATTTAAAGCCAGAGTCTTTAATCATGTTTTTAAATTACAATTGAATCTCATATTTTGATATTTTGTTTCTGGATTTTATTTTTCAGTGGGTCATAACTTAGGGAAGGTAATAGGCACATGGTTTTTAACTCTCTAATTCCTCATTATTCTGGCAATTCTAAAAAACAAAGCTCATAGGGGTCATATTAAGAACGTAATGAACAGAGCTACCTCATGCAAGAAGACAGAAAACCTTAAGAGTCATATAAAGAGGAGGTGGTTTCTCAACTCTAGTTGATGATTACCAGGTAAAAATTCTGATTTACAGTTATGACATTTTTCAGGTTGCAGGGAGAGGAAACGAAAAATGTAGATTTTCATGTTAAATTACCTGGTTTTCTGAAATATTCATCAAATTTAACAGTCAAAGAAATACTGTTTGAACAAAACAAAACCCGTCTGTAGATTCCCAAGATAACAGTTTATTCTAAAAGTCTATCATTATCTAAAAGTCCTACAGTATTTGTTCAAGCAGGGTGGGTTATTATTTTCCTAGTTCAAGGGTTTCACATGATTGTGATTAGGCATTTTAGAATGGGGAATAAAATATGACTTTAGAGAGAAAACCCCCTAGCAATATGAAAATATCCATGGCTTAAAGTAAGGACTATTCCATGCAGTCTGTGTTTAAAGAAACATACTGATTGGAAAGAGAATTTGCCTTTGAAATTTTTTTCTTTTAATGATATTCCCCTCACCCCCTTGTTTGATAGTAGTGACTGAATTTTCTATAATTATAACTAAGAAAATAATAACTTTTTAAAACATTTTCAGAAGCTTGTTTACCACAGATATCCAGGACATAGGAAAAGGGAGTAAGAATATTCTTTCAGATGAAGCAGCTAGCCTTGTTTCAGAGGCATAGAAGGACTTTAAAAATGGAAGCCACCTAAAGCATTGTCATAGGAAACATTGCCAAGCCTCTGCTGCTCTGGTAAGGACAACTCACAGGAGCAAAAAAAAAAAAAAAAAAGAATTTTTGGAGCATCCCCTCTCTCACACTCTCCCTCTCTTTCTTCTTTCTAACAGAATTTCCCAAGACTCATTGCACATTTAAAAAAATTTTCCACAAACTCATGCATTAATGTCTTTTTTTATTTTTATTTTTATTTTATTTTTCAAATCAGAAGTACCCAATAACTTTCTTTTTTTTTTCCCATTTATTTATTTTATTGTATTTTAGGTTTGGGGGTACATGTGAAGAACATGCAAAATTGTTGCATAGGAACACACATGGCAGTGTGATTTGCTGCCTTCTTCCCCATCACCTACATGTGGCATTTCTCCCCCTGCTATCCCCCCCCAGCTCCCCACCCCCCACCGTCCCTCCCCTATTTCCCCCCAACCGACCCCAGTGTGTAGAGCTC
>NW_016108012.1:330010-409126 GCF_001604975.1 Cebus imitator
AAAGGATTCCCTGTTCAATAAATGGTGTTGGGAAAGCTGGCTAGCCATGTGCAGAAAGCAGAAACTGGACCCCTTCCTGACACCTTACACTAAAATTAACTCCAGATGGATTAAAGACTTAAACATAATGTCTTTTTTTAAAATCCAACATTAGAACACAGGGCTAAGTTTATTTTTTCAAATAATGGAGGTCAGGGATAAGCCATAGAGGTTGCAGCCCTGCTCTGGAGGAATGCTCACATTTCATTACCTGGTGATTCCAGTTAGTGAGGTACCAAATCTAAAATTTTACATGAAATCTACAGTATTAATTCCACCTTATTTCTCCAATTTTATCTCTTTCTTTATGTTATATAAAATGTTCAGTTCTGACATGCAGAAAATTCAAAAAATTATGTGAGAATCAGTCTATGGAACATAGAATTAAATAGAAACATTAACATTTTAGTGTTACTTGTATAGAAAACTAATATTATTCCAGAACCAAATATGCTGTTATTGCTTATTATATTAAGTCCATTACATCATTGCTGATACATTTGTTTTTTAACAGTTAGCAGATCCAATCAGATCTAATGATGAAAGCACTATCAACAAATATGTAACATTTCCTTTGGTTATTCTGATTTCATTATGGGCATTTACCTTTGACTTAATCTTATTCCTAAATCTTAAGAAATGCATAGAAACAATTAAGTCTGCTACTATTAAATTTTTAAGATCATTCTGCTGCTTTGCTCTATTTGTCACTTGACAGTTAAATAACAATAAGACATTCAATAACTGAAAAGCTTATTTATGTTAAAAAAGAAAAGAGCTCTATTCTTGGACAGCATATTCATGCACACACTGTTCTGACATATGGCATATTGAAGAACTTTATATGCCCTATTCTTTAATACAGGTAGTTGGGTCAATTTCACTCTAAGATGCAACCTGTCAACATAGCTTCTGGGGGCGTGTTGACATTTCTTAAGCAGGAAGTCACTCAATTACCCCATCAGTCCTTATTACCAGCAGTCAGGACTGCCACATTCAGCAGCTCACAGGAGATTGAGGGTAAATGATCTAATAAATTAACCCTGTTTTGGCATACAGGTACGTTAGGGAAGATCTTCAGATTCTGCATCTTGCCTCCCTTCAGAACTTGCTTCCTACATGAGCAGTATGAACAACCTATGAGTTGACAATTTGCTGAAACTTTTTCACAACTTTTTCAGCCTGGGATGCTGCCTTCTGGGTGCCATGTTTATATCTTCTTGGCCTGCCCCTCTCTTCTCAGACCCCCACCTCAAGCTCCAATATTTCTCATCTTTGTCAGATAATCATATTCCAACTTTCCACCACTTGTCTTTCTTGACTCCATAAAATTTTGACATGGGTATGTAAGACAGAAAGGTTATTAAATAGAGTCCTGTAAGGCATAATCCATGTTTGGAAATTGATTATGTTTGCCCTTTTAGGTTGCCTCTGCAATGTTCTCATGTTGCCTCACTCCATAAGAATCCTATGGTTTCACTGTTATTTTTCCCTGAAACTTCAGATAAAAGTAGTCTAATGTAAGATGAGTTTCTGTAGGAAACCCTAAAGCAGGTTTTAGAAATTAAATTACTCATCATTTATTTCCATGACCTACGGGCTGTCCAATAGAAATATATTGCAAGCCACACAAGTAATTTAAAGTTTTTTAGAAGCCACATTAAAAAGGAAGAAAACATGTAGAACAAATAACACATTTTGTTTCAGTGTATACATAAAACTTATGATTTCAACATGTAATCAATATTAAATTTTATTAATATATTTTAAATATTTTCACAATAAATATCCAAAACCAAATGTGTATTCTACACTTATAGAAAACCTCAATTTGAATAATAATTTTTGTCAGAAAAATTTAATCTGTGTCTAGATTTCATAAATTTTACATTTAAAAAGATAGGTTCCATTAACTAAATTGTACCAAACATACTGGAAATTTTTCTAATAACTAAACTATATACCAAAACTCATTTTATTTTCAATATATTAGATTATGAGCCAATAACATTTAATTATAAATATGGATAAAATATATCAAAATATAAATTGGGCAGTGGCACATAATCACATAAGCTAAGAACTGTACTTTTTATTCTTTCTTTTTTTAACTTTTATTTTAGGTTCAGCAGTACCTGTGCAGTTTTGTTACTTATATTTGTTATGTAGGTAAATAGTGTGTTACAGGGATTTGGTGTACAGATTATTTCACATCCAAGTAATAAACCTAGTACCTGATAGGTAGCTTTTCAGTCTTCGCCCTCCTCCCACACTCCACCCTTAAGGAGGTCCTGGTTTTTGATCTCTCCCTTGTGTCCATGTGTACCCAATGCTTAACTCCCACTTATAAGTGAGAACATACAGTATCTCGTTTTCTGTTCCTGCGTTAGCAGGCTTAGGGTCATGGCCTTCCACTCTATCCATGTTGCTGCAAAGAACATGACCTCATTCTTTTTTATGGCTGCTTAGTATTGCATGGTGTATATATACTACATTTTTTTTCTTTTTAATTTTAACTTCTGTTGTACATGTACAGGATGTGCGGGTTTGTTATATAGGTAAACATGTGCCATAGTGGTTTGCTGCATCTATCAACCCAACACCTAGCATACTTTATTCAGACTAAAATTGATGAACATTTGATTCCATGTCTTTACTATTGTGAATAGTGCCATGATAAACATATGCATGCCTGTGTCTTTATGGTAGAGTGACTGATTTATATTTCTTTGAGGATATACTAAATAATACAATTGCTGAGTGAAATGATACCTCTGTTTCAAATTCTTTGAGAAATCGCCAAACTGCTTTTCACAGTGGCTGAACTAATTTACATTTCTGCCAGTAGTGTATAAGCATCCCCTTTTCTCTGCAGCTTTACCAGCATCTGTTGTTTCCTGACTTTTTAGTAATAACCATTCTGACTGGTGTGAGATAGCATCTCATTGTGGTTTGGATTTTCATTTTTCTAATGGTTAGTGAGGTTGAACATTTTTTATATGTTTGTTGGCTACTTGTATGTCTTCTTTTGAGAAGTGTCTGTTCATGTTCTTTGACCATTTGTAATAAGGTCATTTGTTTTTTGCTTGTTGCATTGTTTAAGTTTCTTACAGATTCTGGATATTTCACCTTTGCTGGATGCATAGCTTGCAATTATTTTCTCCCATTCTGTAGATTGTCTGCAGACTTTGTTGAACTCTTTAGTTTAATGAGATCACACTTGTTAATATTTCTTTGTTTAAATTGCTTTCTGGAATGTAGCCAAAAATTCTTTTCTAAGGTCACTGTAAAAAAGAATATTTTCTAAGTTTCCTCTAGGATTTTTCTAGATTGATGTCTTACATTTAAATCTTTAATCTATCTTTACTTCTCTTTCACTTACAAAGCTTAGTTTGGCAGGATATGAAATTCTTGGTCATTTATTTTTTCTTTTTTTAGGGGCGCTTAAAATAGGCTCCCAATCTCTTCTGGCCTATGAGGTTTTCTGCTGAAAGGTCCACTGCTAGCCTGATGGGTTTCCCTCTATACCTGACCTGACCATTCTCTCTTGTTGCCTTTATAATTTTTTTCTTATGCACTGACCTGCATTAATCTGATGAGTATGCACATTGGGGATAGTTGTCTTGTATATTATCTAGCTTGGGTTCTCCATATTTCTTGAGTTTGCATGTCATCCTCTAGTGAGATTGGGGAAATTTTTGTGGACTATATTCTCAAATATATTTTTCAAGTTTATTCTCCTTCCTTTTCTCTCAGAAATACCAATAAGTGATATATTTGGTATCTTTACATAATCCTATATTTCTCAGAGGTTTTGCTCATCTTTAAAAATTCTTTTTAGTTTATTTTTATCTGCCTTAGTTAATTCAAAGAGCTAGTTTTTGAGGTCTGAGATTATTTACTCAGCTTGTTCTATTTTCCTGTTAATACTTTTGGCTGTATTATGAAATTTTTGTGTTGAATTTTTAGCTCTAGAAGTTTAGTTCTTTCTTAAAATGACTATTTCATCTTTCAGCTCTTGTGTCATTTTACTTGATTCCTTAGATTGGTTTTCAAATTTCTGCTGAATCTCGATGAGCTTCCTTACCATTCAGATTCTAAATTCTTTGTGATTTCAGTCATTCCAAATTGGTTAAGAATCACTGTTGGGGAGTTAGTGGATTTGTTTGGAGGTAAGGGGAAATTCCAACTTTTTGAATTACCAGAGTTCTTATACTGATTTTTTCTCATCTGGGAAGGCTGCTCCTTTAATTGTGTTGTAAGTGAAGCCAGTCAGTTGGCTTTGTTTCTAGATGTTTTCAGAGGGCTAAAGTTGTGTACAAAGTCTTTATTTTTGGCTGAATTCTTGCCCTTAGTTTCACAAAAGGGTATGTTAGCAAAATATTTTTGGTGTTCTAGTTCAGGCTGTGATCTAGTAGATGACACGTAAGAGTAATGGCTGGTAGAAAGGCTCTTAGTTGTGCAGCTTCTTTGTATTTCCTCACATTTACAACGATATTCTGTGATACAGGGGAGAGGTGATCTCTTCACCTCTCCAGAGCCTCTGAGAAGTCCTCTTCAGTCACTGGCACTGCACCTGCATTTCTTTTGTTAGGTGTTCAAGGCCATGGGGCCTCCCTGGGCAGAGGTCCCGACAGGGAGATAGGCTATACACTTTCCAGACTGGCCCCGCAGAAGGAGGCACACCCTACTTCCATGCTGGCCTACAAATCCATGCATCTCAGTCCTTTCAGTTCTGACAGTGTGGGCTCCTCCTTTGCTTGCGTGCCAGCCACATAGCTCAGCTCAGCATTTCTGAGCTCCATGCCACAGCCCTGGGGTGTCTGAACTGGCTCCTGGCTCTATCCTTCAGAGCCTTAGCGTTGGGATCCAGGTGAGTTGGGAGATCCAAAGTACTCTCAGGCTGCCAGGAATGTATTCAAGTGGAGCAAAGCACACAAACTAAGTAGCAGAAGCTGTACTGTGCACATGTTCTTGCTGAATGGCAAGTCGGGGCCTCTGGGAGGAGCTGTCAAGCAAAAGAGCCTGCCAAACAGATGAGCCTTGGCTCCACATTGGCTGAAGCCCTGTCTCTGCCTTACTTACTATGCAGAGTCTCCTGCCATCTCAAACATTCATGGGAGACATAGTATATTAGTCTATTCTCACATTGCTCTAAAAAACTACCTGAGACTAGGTAACTTATAAAAAAAAAAATAGTTTCAAAAGCTGAATGGGAACATGGCTGGAGAGGCCTCAGGAGACTTACAGTCATGGCAGAAGGGCAAAGGGAAAGCAAGCACCTTCTTCACATGGTAGAGAGGGAGAGAGAGAGAGGAGGGAGGAGCTACACACTTGTAAACAAGCAGATCTCATGAGAACCCTATCATCAGGCAGCACTAGGGGAATGGTCTTAAACCATTGGAAACCATCCCCATGATCCAATTACCTTCCACCAGGCTCCACCTCCAATACTTGATATCACAATTTAAGATGAGATTTGGGTGGGGGCACAGAGCCAAATCATACCATGTGGGTTTCCCTGTAGCGAGGATCCTAGAGGTCTGGGGTGAGGGTGAGCAGTTCTACAATCTCTTCACTGACACCCTCCTCCAGGAGCTCTTCAGGGCTGGCAACTAGCCCTGCCATTCCGGCACCTCAGGCAGAGTTTCCAGCTTTCTCCTTCAGCCTTGGTGTCTGCATTATGTCTACATATACTCTCAGCATTTTCTTTCTGAAGATCTATTCAAATTATATTGGTTTGCTAGAAACTTTGGTATCTCTCAGTGGGAGTAATCCTTCTTAGTTATTTCTAGTCAACTATCTTGTCCTCTCCTTTATTATTGTATTAATGCGTACTTAAGACCTTTCATACTTGGTCAAAATAACAAACTTACATTCTATAGAATTCATTAAAATTTTGGGAGGTAATTTAATTCAGATTTTAGTCCAAAATTTAGCTGAGAAGAAACTTCTTACATTCACCATGTATGTACAGTTTTTTTTTAAGCAGGACTATTAAGATATAATTAACATATAATAAAATACATATATTTAAAGTGACCAAATTTTAAAAACTGTGAAATACACATACATTCATGACACCATTACTATAATCAAGGTGATATATTCATCACCTGAAGAAGTCCCTCTTTATGATATTTTTTTCTTCACATCTCATTTCCCGCTTCTATTTCTAGGTAACCATTGATTTACTTTCTGTCATTAAAAAACAGAAAACCAGCAACAATTATTTTTCTCTATAGGGCTAGCCAATTTTTTCTCTTTAGAAAATATTTTGTGCTATGCAGTGTATATGCTAATCAACTCATGGTTATAACATAAAAGTAGTCGTAGAAAGTACATAAACTAATAGACATAATATTCTTAAATAAAATTTTATTTACAAAATAATGTAGCCACACAGATTTGGCCTTCTGGGAGACAGTTTGCCAAGCCCTGCTATAGATTACAATTTATAAAAATTTATGTAAATGGAATCAGGAAATATGTTCTCATCTTTTAGTCTGGACTTTTTCACTCAGAGGTTGTTTTGTAGCTTGTCATCTATTTATTTTAATGGTGTCTTCCAACGAGCAGGAGTTTTAAATTTTAATAAAGATCAGTTTATCAGGATGTCCTTTTATGGATGTCCCCTTTGCTTTCATATCTAAGAAATATTTGTCTAATTCAAGGTCACAAAGATTGTCTTCTATATTTTCTTCTAGAAGTTTCATAGTTTTAGGTTAAACATTTAAGTTCATGCTACATCTTGAATTAATTTATTTAAAAATGGATATTCATTTGTAATATGAATAATATTTCCAGTAATCCAGTAAATATGAATTCTTCACTGAATAGCCTTTGCATCTTTGTTGAAATCACTTGTCTATATATGTGTAGGTCAATTTCCAGAATCAATTTTCTCTTTCATTGATCTGTTGTCTATCTTTATGCCAATACCATACTATCTTGATTATATAGCTGTATCATAAATTAGACTTAATTTTCTTCTAAAATTGTTGTGGCTACGCCAAGTTCTTTGCATTTTCATATGAATTTAAGAAGTAGTTGACAAATATGCATAGAAAAGTCCACTGGGATTTTGATTGGGATTATATAGAATCTATAGTTTTAGAGAAAACTGGTACCTTAAAAATATTGAGTCATCCAAGCCATAAACATAAATTATCTCTGAATTTATTTAGGTCTTCTGTAATTTATCTCAGCAACTATTTGTAGTTTAAATGTATAGGTCTTACACAATTTTTATCACACTTTTGCTTATTTAATATTTTAAATACTATTATACAAAATATGTCTCTTTCTCTGCCTTTCTATATATCATCTAACCCCTCTCTCTCTTTCTCCTTCGCCTTGCTCTGAAAGAATCAAACTTTTCATTTCCATTGATGGCAAGGATTTGTCGTCTCTGGCAAATAGTGAGTAATTGAGGCCTGGCCATATTTATGTGAGTGAGCTTAGAAAAAGTGGTTCTTCCCCCAGTCAGAAATGGGTATGGGCCTGATGCCTGATGTAGTAATATGTGCCTGTTGTCCCAGGTATTGGAGAGACTGAGGAAGGAGGATCCATTCAGCCTGGGAGTTGTAAGCCAATCTGGGCAACATAGCAAGACCCTGTCCTTAAAAAAAATAAAAATAAAAAAATCTTATGGCCAGGTACAGTGGCTCACGCCTGTAATCTCAGCACTTTGGGAGGCCGAGGCAGGAGGATCAAAAGATCAAGATCATCCTGGCCAACATGGTGAAACCCCATCTCTACTAAAAATACAAAAATTGGCCAGGCACAATGGCTCACGCCTATAATCCCAGTACTTTGGGAGGCCGAGGAGGGTAGATCACGAGGTCAGGAGTTCAAGACCAGTCTGACCAATATGGTGAAACCTCGTCTCTACTAAAAATACAAAAAATTAGCCAAGTGTGGTGGCACATGCCTGTAGTCTCAGCTACTCAGGAGGCTGAGGCAGGAGAATCACTTTTCAGCCCAGGAGGCAGAGGTTGCGGTGAGCAGACATCGTGACACTGCAATCCAGCCAAGCAACAGAAAAAGATTCTGACTCAAAAAAAAAAAAAAAAAAAAAAAATTATGCATTCTAAGCAGAGGGATGACTATTTATAATCCACTAACTTTGGGAATTACTTGTTATGTAGCAATAGAGGCCTAATACAATGGTTTACATTTACATAAGTATCACTATAATGGATACTGTCTAATAACATATTCAAATAAACAAATTGCAATGTGAAATTGATGTACATAAACAATCATTTGAACAGTCAGTTGATACCAACTAGATGGATGATCTGTATATGTGTAATACCAGAAATATCTGGTTATATTTGACACTAGAAATTACACATGTACTTAGCCTTTATTATTATACAACAATATCATCTTATAGTATGTAAAGAATAGTCCACCCAAAATGAAAAAAATTGTGTTTAATGTTAAAATATTTTACACTGCTTTCATTTTAAAATGTAAATTAAAATTAATTAAAATTAAATAAAATTAATAAATCAGTTGATCTTTCTCCAGTTTCACATTTCAAGTGATCAGTTGCCACATGTACTTAGTGGTGACCAGGGTACTAAACAGGATAGATTTGTTATGTGTATACTAGGTTAAACTATCTAATTCATAGGTTGTTACATATATATATTTTATATATATTTATATATATATTTTAATATCTCATAGAAATACAAAGAAAGATCCAAAGACTAACATCACATCTCCTTTTCTTATTCCATATTATTATGCATTAATTAATTCAGCTACAACACTATTGTGTATATTTGTGTGATAATAAACTGCTACGTCTGCTTCATAAAGTAAAAAAGAACTTTAAATTCTTGTCAACTACAAAAAAAGGCAAAGTGGTCAAGGCTAAGGAGACTGAAAGACAATGATGGACAGATGCAATTTTCAAGAATTTTCCTGTTTGGAAAGAACACAGGCAGACGTTATAGGGCTCACAAAGGCTAATATTCCATGGCAAAAAGACAATTTGTCTTCTTCCTCATGTTCCGCATTGCTCTTTCTGAACAAGGATTTTTTGCACAGGTTATGTGTCTCTCTTGTTCAGGTCATACTTTAGAGTGCTTGTGGCATTAATTTAATAGTGAGAGAACATGCTGGAATTCTCTAATGCTATTCACCTCTAGAAAAAAGGCAATGCATCACAGTTTAGCTCCCTTATGGCACTGTCTTATTTGGTCAGATAGTCATTGTAAAAAGAATATGTTGACACTTTTTGATGTGGAAGATGTCAAGATAGTCTGTTTGGGTCACATTCGCATTGAAACATGAAGCTAAATGTTGCAAAATTATTTAAGAAATTTTAGGAGATGAAGGATTTTTTCCTTTTTGTTTAGCTATCAAGATTTTAATCAAAACCACAGCAGCATTTCTTTTTAATTTTAGGTGCATAAATGCAAGTAATATTATATGTTTTTGAAAAGAAATCAGTATAGATTTGAATACACAATATGATATGGAAGTGCAAAATTATGAATTTATTTTATTTATCTGAGCACAGCTTGTGGATGAAATCTCCCATTATGGCTTAATATTTAGAAATTCAGAACTTAAATTTAGTCACTACCCAGTTCAAAAAATAATCTATTTTAAATTAATTAAGAACATTAAGTGTTTTCTGCATCTAGCCCTTGTAAAAATAGATTTGGAGGCACTAGTGCAGATTTCTTACATGCATATATTGCATAGTGATGAAGTCTGGGCTTTTTAGCCATAATCCAGAGAGTGAACATTGTACCCAATAGGCAGTTTTTAAATTCTCACCCATCTCCCACTCACTTTTATAGTCACCAATATCTGTTATTCCACCCTGTATATCCATGTATACAACATTGTTTAGGTTACACTTATAATTGAAAACATGAAGGTTTGACTTTGGGTTTCTGAGCAATATTTTTTGCATAGGATAATGGCCTCCAATTCCATCCATATTGCTGCAAAAGACATGCTTTTATTCTTTTTTATAGCTGAGCAGTGTCCCATGATATATGTGTACCACACTGTTTTAGCCAGTCAATCATTGACAGACACTTAGGTTGATTCCATACCTTTCCAATTGTGAATACTGCAGCAATAAACATACTAGTGGAGGTATCTTTTTGATGTAATGATTTCTTTCTCTTTGGGTGTATACCTGGTAATGAGATTACTCGATCAAATGCTATTTCTGTTTTTAGTTTTGCATAAACATTGTACTAACTTACATTCCCACTAATGATGTGTCAGTGTTTCCCTTTCTCCATATCCCCATCAATATCTGTTGTTTCTTGACTTTTTAATAATAGCTATTCTTCCTGGTATAAGATAGATCTCATCTTGTTTTTTAAATGTGTGTATATATATATATTTACTTAGTGGCTATAATACATCAAGTGAGTGGATTAGTAGCATGGTAACTGAGCCACATAAAAGGTATACATTAAATTGGAAAATATTTGACAAACATTAAAAATTATTTTCAGTTCTTATTATGATCCTCTCATTATTGACTCCAAGATTTGTTGTAGTATTTTATTCCAGACATTTCATTTAATTGTCTTATTTTTGTGTTTCTTTGCTTTTTTAATTGAGACAGTCTTAATCTGTCGCCTAGGTTGGAGTGCAGTGGCATGATCTCGGCTCACTCTATCCTCTACCTCCTGGGTTCAAGTGATTCTTTTGCCTCAACCTCCTGGAGTAGCTGGGATTATAGGTGCCTACCACCACATCTGGCCTTTTTTTTTTTTTTTTTTTTTTTTAGTAGAGGTGGGGTTTCACTGTGTTGGCCAGGCTGGTCTCAAACTCCAGACCTCAAGTGATCTGTCCACCTCAGCCTCCCAAAGTGCTGGGACTGTAGGCGTGAGCTACTGCACCTGGCCCTATTGTCTTTTTATTAGTGCGTTTTTTTATTATTTATATTTCATGGTTACAAAATATACACACCTACAAAAAAGTACTGTGTATTTATAAGGTACATGAGATATTTTGATATAGACATGCAATGTATACTGATTATATCAGGGTAAATGTGGTATCCATCACCTCAAGTATTTTTCCTTTGTGTTAGAAAGAATCCAATTATACTCTTTTAGTTAATTGAAAATCTACAAAGTATTATTGATTACAGTCACTCTGCTGTGCTATTAAACACTAGATCTTATTCATTCTTTGTTTTCTTTCACCCATTAGTCAACCCCACTTCCATCTGACTCCCACCATTAACCCTCCTCAGCCTCTGGTACCCATTCTTCCACTCTATCTCCATGAGTTCAATGATTTAATTTTTAACTCCCTCAAATAAGTGAGACCATTCAATGTTTGCATTTCCGTGCCTGGATTATTTCACCTAAAATAGTGATCTCCAGTTCCATCCATGTTGTAACAAATGACAGGATCTCATTCTTTTTATGGCTAAATAATACTCCATTGTGTTTGTATACCACATTTTCCTTATCCATTTATCTCTTGATGGACACTTAGTTTGCTTCCACATCTTGTCTATTGTGATTAAGGCTGCAATAAAGATGGGTTTGAATATATCTGTTCAATATACTGATTTCCTTTCTTCTCATCTAGCAGTTGGATTGCCAGATTATATGGTAGCTCAATTTTTAGTTTTTTGAGGAATCTGTAAGCAGTTCCTCAAAAGTGGTTGTACTAATTTGCATTCCTACCAACAGTGTACTAGAGTTTACTTTTCTCCATATCCTGACCAGCATTTGTTATTGCCTATCTTTTGGATAAAAGCCATTTTAACTGGGGTGAGATGAAATCTCACTGTAGTTTTTATTTGCATTTTTGTGATGAACGATAATGTTATGGACCTTTTCAAATACCTGTTTTCCATGTATATGTCTTTTCTTGAGAAATATCTAATCAGATCTTGAGCCCATTTTAAAATCAGATTATTAAACTTTTTCTTATAGAGTTGTTTGAACCCTTAAATATTCTGGTTAAAAATTTCTTGTTCAACGGGTAGCTTGCAAATATTTTCTCCCGTTCTGGGGGTTGTCTCTTTAGTGATGGTTTCCTTGGCTGTGTAAAAGTTTTTAACTAGATGTGATAACATTTGACCATTTGTGCCTGTGGGGTGTTACTAAAGAAATCTTTGCCCAGTCTCATGTCCTGGAGAATTTCTCCAAAGTTTTCTTTTAGTGGTTTCATAGTTTGAGGACTTAGATTTAAATGTGTAATCCATTTTGATTTTTTATATGGTGAGAAATAGAGATCTAGTTTCATTTTTCTGCATATGGATATCCCGTTTCCCACCACCATTTATTGAAGAGACTGTGCTTTCCTTAATGTATCTTCTTGGCAACTTTGTCAAAAATGAGTTCAATGCAGATGCATGGATGTGTTTCTGGATTTTCTATTATTTCTCATTGGTCTGTGTGTCCCATTTTTATGCCAGTTTTATCTTGTTTTGGTTACTACATTTTTGTTGTATAATTTGATGTCAGGTAATGTGATTCCTTCAGTTTTGTTCTTTTTTCTAGAAATAACTTTAGCTTTTCTGGGTGTTTTGTGGTTCCATATAGACTTCAGAATTGTTTATTCTATTTTGGTGAATAATGTTGTTTGTATATTGATAAGGATCAAATTTAATCTGTAGATTGCTTTGGGTAATAAGGAATTTTCAAAAATCATGATTATTCCAATCCATGAATATGGGTGTCTTTCCCTCTATTGGTGTCCTCTTCATTTTTTTTTTTTTTTTTGGNTTTTTTTTTTTTTTTTGGTGTCTTCTTCAATGTCTTGTATCATCATTTTACAGTTTTTATTGTAGAGGTCTTTCATTTCTTTCATTAAGTTTATTCCTACGTATTTAATTTTATTTGTAATTATTTTAAATGGAATAATTTTCTTGATTTCCTTTTCAAATTGGTCATTGTTGGTATACAGAAATATTACTTTTTTTGTATGTTAATTTTGTATCCTGGAACTTTACTAAACTGGTTAACCAGTTTTAACAGTTTTTGGTGGAGTCTTTAGGTTTTTCCCAATGTAAGATTGTATCATCTGCAAAAAAGGATAATTTGACTTATTCTCTTAAAATTTGGATGTCTTTATTATTTTCTCTTGTCAGATTGCTCTAGCTAGGACTTCTAGTATTATGTTAAATAACAGTGGTGAAGCCAGGCATCCTTGTTGTGTTCCAGATATTAGAGAAAATGATTTCAGTTTTCCTCATTCAGTATGATTGCAGTGTGTCTGCGGTATAAGGCTTTGATTATGTTGAGGTATGTTACTTCTAGTTTTTTGAAGGTTTTTTTATAATGGAGAAATGATGAATTTTATCAAAAGCATTTTTGGCATCAGTTGAAATCATCATATAGTTTTTATCCTTCATTCTGTTGATAAGACGAATCACATTGATTGATCTGAATATGTTGAATAATCCTGGCATCCTTGGGATAAATCTCACTTGGTCATGATGATTGATCTTTTTAATGTATTGTTGATTTCAGTTTGCTAGTATTTTATTGAGGATTTCTGCATCAATATTCATTGAGGATATTGGCCTGTAGTTTCTTTTTTTTTAATGTGTCTTTGTCTGGTTTTGGTATCAGAGTAATATTGACCTCCTAGAATAAGTGTGGAGGTTTTCCCTTCTCCGTTTTTCGGAATAGTTTGAGTAGGATTGGTATTAATTCTTTAAGTAGAATTCAGCAGTGAATCTATCGAGTCCTGTATTAGGGTTCTCTAAGGGGATAGAAGTAACATATACGTGTGTGTGTGTGTGTGTGTGTGTGTGTACTTTCTTATATATACACGTGTGTGTGTGTGTGTGTGTGTGTGTGTACTTTCTTATATATACACGTGTGTGTGTGTGTGTGTGTGTGTGTATTAAAATAAATGATAATGGAAACAAAACATACCAAAACCTGTGTGATAAGGCAAAAGCAGTACTAAGAAGGAATTTTATACCTATAAGTGCTTACATCAAAAAAGGCAGAAAAACATCAAATAAACAATTTAATGATGCACCTTGAAAAGCTAGGCTGAGCATGGTTGCTCATGCCTGTAATTCCAGCACAATGAGAGGGATATACATATATGAGTTTATTAAGCATTAATTCACACAATCACAAGATCCCACAATAGGCTGTCTGCAGCTTGAGGAGCAAAGAAAGCCAGTCCAAGTTCCAAACCTGAAAAATTTCGAGTCTGATGTTCTATGGCAGGAAGCATGCAGCATGGGAGAAAGATATAGGCTGGGAGGCTAGGTCAGTTTCTCTTTTCACATTTTTCTGCCTGCTTATATTTTATCCATGCTGGCAACTGCTTAGATGATACCCAACCAGATTAAGGGTAGATCTGCCTTTCCTAGCCCAATGACTTAAATGTTAATCTCCCTTGTCAACACCCTCACAGACAAACCTAGGATCAATACTTTGTTCGTATCCTTCAATCCAATTAAGTTGACACTCAGTATTAACCGTCAACGTCCTGAGCTTCTCTTTGCTGTGAGACTTTCTGTTATGTCTTTGACTTCATTATTTGTTATTGATCTGTTCAAGTTTTAGATTTCTTCATGGTTCAATGACTGAACAATTGATAGGTTCATACAACCAAATGGTAGGTTATATGTATCTATGAATTTATCTGTTTCTTCTTCATTTTTCAACTGATTGGCATATTGTTGATAGTAACTTCTAATGATTCTTTGAATTTCTTTGGAATCATTTGTAGTATCTCCCTTTTCATCTCTGATTTTATTTATTTGGGTTCTCTCTTTTTCTTTAATCTAGATAAAAGTTTGTCAATTTTATTTATCTTTTCAGAAAACAATTTTTCATTTTGTTGATCTTTTGTATTGCTTTCTCCATATCTATTTTGTTTATTTCTTCCCTGATACTCATTATTTTCTTTCTCCTACTAAGAAGTTTTGGGTTTTATTTATTTTTTATTCTTATTTTTTTTAAGACAAGTTCTCACTATGTTGCCCAGGCTGGTCTTGACTTTTGACTCCTGGGTTCAAGTAATCCTCTCACCTCAGCCTCTCATTGTGCTGGGTTTAAAGGCATGAGCAACCACGTCAAGCCTAGTTTTTTAAGGTGCATCATTGAGTTGTTTACTTGATGTTTTTCTACCTTCTGAATGTAAGTACTTACACATATAAAATTCCCTGTTAGCACTGCTTTTGCTTTATCCCACACGTTTTGGTATGCTATGTTTCCATTATCATTTATTTCAAGAACTTTTTTCAATTTCCTTCTTAATGTCTTTATTGACCCACAGGGTCATTCAGGAGTCTATTATGTAATTTTCACGTGTCTGTTTAGTTTCCAAAATTCCTCTTCCTTTTGAGTTCTAGTTTTATTCTTCTGTGGTCATAGAAGATGTTTTAATTTTTTAAAATGTTTTAAGAGTTGCTTTGTGATGTAACATATGGTATACTATTAAGAATAATCCACGTACTGAGCAGAAAAATGTATTTTACAGCTGTTAGATGAAATGTTCTTTCAATACCTACTGAATTCATTTGGTCTATAGTGTAGAATGAGTCCAGTGTTTCTTTCTTTATTTAATGTCTGGATGTTCTGTCTAATTATGAAAGCTGGGAGCTGAAGCCTCCAGCTATGATTATACTGGGATCTATCTCTTTAGCTCTAATAATACTTGCTTTAAGTATCTGGGTGTTGCAGTATTGAGTGAATATATATTGGCAATTGTTATATTCACTTGTTAAATTGACTCTTCATCATTATATAATGACCTTCTTTGTCTTTTCTCATAATGTTTCTTGAAATCTAAGTTTTCTGTTAAAAGAATGCTACTGTGGCCCTGGGGGCCCTGCCCTGCTGTCTGCCCCAGCTTATGCCATCTTTGGGGTGTGGCAGGCCCCAACACACCTTACCACCCTTTGTGTCAGTGAACCTGAGGCCCCCTCCCCACTGCCTCTACAGAAGACCCTAACCTCTGGCTGGCAGGGTGGCCCTGGGCCCATGTCTAAGGCACTAGGACAAGGTCTGTGACAGAGTCTGGGGCCACACAAAGGCCTGGTGCTGGTGAGGGATGTGGATGCTGGAGAGGGAAAGGGACCCCCCATCCACTTGTCCAGCTAATGGGCAGTGCTGTGTTGTTATATCATAGTAATATAAATACAGATTTTTATATTTTTATATGTCATATATTTTTATGTCATTGTAGTATACAGGTTTTTATACTTCAAAAAACACATTTTAAAATTGATGTTGATTTAAAGTTTGTTTTATAAGCCATATATATAGATACTTCTGCTCCCTTTTGTTTTTCATTTGCATGGAATATGTTTGTCCAATCCTTTACTTTGAGTCTGTGAATGTCTTTAACCATTAGGTGAGTTTCTTAGAGACAGCATATGAGTAAATCTTATTTTTTAAAAATACACTCTCCTCAGTCTATTTCATTTAAATGCAGCATTTAGTTTATTAATTTTCAAGGTTAATAACTGATATGGCTTTGCTCCTGTCATAGTGTTAACTGTTATCTAGTTTTTTTTTTGTAGTCTCAATTGTGTGGTTACTTTATAAGATATGTGAGTTTTATACATTCATGTGTTTTTAGGATTGTGGGTATTACCCTTTTGTTTACATGTTTAGAACTGCTTTGATCATTTCTTATAGGGCTGGTTCAGTCTTGATAAATTCCCTTCATGTTTGCTTGTCTAGGAAATACTTTATTTCTCCTTCATTTATTAAGTTTGGTTCAGAAGGATACAGTACTCTTGGGTGTTCATTTCTTAAAGAACAATAAAAATAGGGTCCTAGTCTCTTTTGGTTTGTAAGGTTTCTGCTTAAAAGTCCACTGTTAATCTGATGGAACATTTTTCAGAGGTGATTTCATGCACCTCTCTTGCTTTTAGAGTGTTTTCTTTCAGGTTGACTTTGGGTGGTCTCATGAGTATATGCCTTGATGATGTTCATTTTGTAATGTATCTTACAAGTATTTCTGAGATTTTTGTATATTATATGTCTACATCTCTACCAAGACCAGAGTAATTTTCCTAAATTATTTCCTCAAATATGTTTTCCAAAGTTTTAATTTTAATTTCTCAAGTATGCTTACAACTCATAGGTTCATTCGTAAATGTAGAATGTAAGTCTATATTTATTGAAGCTTTGTTCATTTAAATTTTATTTCTTTATTTTGATCTGACTGGGTTAATTCAAAAGAGCAGTCTTTAAGCTCTGTAATTTTTTCTTCTGCTGGGTCTAGTCTATTACTAAAGCTTTCAACTCTTTTGTAATTTCTTCAGTGAATTATTCATTTCTAGAAATTCTTTTAAAAATATCTCTTTAATAAATTTTTATTTATATCCTGAATTATTCTTTTGATATATTTGTATTGGTTTTCAACTTTCTCTTGAATGTCACTGTGCTTGCTTACAACCCATATTTGAATTCTTTATCTGTCATTTCAGAGTTTTCATTTTGGTTAGAATACATTGCTAGACAGCTAATGTGATCCTTAGGGAGTGTCACAATGCTTTTTTTTTTTTTTTCATGGTGAGTTTTTTTTTCAGCTAGAGTTCTTATGCTGGTTTCCTTTTCATATGGAGAAACTGTCACTTTTTATTTTTGAGTTAGTTTAGATGGGAGTATTTTTGTCCTCCTTTGAAGGTGTAATAACTGTTGCATATGTTAGGTAGGGTCTTTCATCTTTGCCTCTTTGTATTTTTTTTCAAGAGATTTGCATTTTATTAAGTTACAAAGGGTAACTTTTAAAAAATTTCCTGGAACCTACTCGATTTTCTAAAATAAGTTATTCTAGTTTAGTTCAGGGTAAATCACAGACATTTAATAAGTTATGTAAATGTAATATCAAGTTGCTGTTGTAAGTATGTGTTTATAATATATTTCTTTTTTTTCCCCCATTTATTTATTTTATTGCATTTTAGGTTTTGGGGTACATTTGAAGAACATGCAAGACTGTTGCATAGGTACACCCGTGGCAGTGTGATTTGCTGCCTTCCTCCCCATCACCTAAATCTGGCATCTCGCCCCTTGCTGTCTCTCTCCAGCTCCCCACCCCCCACTGTCCCTCCCCTATTTCCCCCCAACTGACCCCAGTGTGTAGTGCTCCCCTCCCTGCGTCCATGTGTTCTCATTGTTCAACACCCGCCTATGAGTGAGAACATGTGGTGTTTGATCTTCTGCTCTTCTGTCAGTTTGCTGAGAATGATGGTTTCCAGGTTCATCCATGTCCCTACAAAGGACACAAGCTCATCGTTTTTGATGGCTGCATAATATTCCATGGTGTATGTGCCACATTTTCCCTGTCCAGTCTATCATCGATGGACATTTGGGTTGGTTCCAGGTCTTTGCTATTGTAAACAGTGCTGCAATGAACATTTGTGTGCACGTGTCCTTATAGTAGAATGATTTGTAATCCTTTGGATATATACCCAGTAATGGGATTGCTGGGTCAAATGGAATTTCTATTTCTAGGTCCTTGAGGAATCGCCACACTGTCTTCCACAATGGTTGAATTAATTTACACTCCCACCAACAGTGCAAAAGTGTTCCTATTTCTCCACATCCTCTCCAGCATCTGTTGTCTCCAGATTTTTTAATGATTGCCATTCTAACTGGCGTGAGATGGTATCTCAGTGTAGTTTTGATTTGCATTTCTCTGATGACCAGTGATGATGAGCATTTTTAAAAAGTGGCTAAGGCTGTGCATGAATTCCTTGGTTATAAATAGCCTTAGTTTAGTGTTTTTCTCAAATGTTGGTTGTTTTTATGTTGTAGTAGCAGTGTACTATGCATATAAACAGCCTTACTCTCTCCTGAAGGGACAGAGAGGGAAGGTGGAGGGGTTGGAAGGCTTATCTACTTCCCCAGCACTGTGCACTTCTGTCAGGTGTTACATTGCCTCCTGTAGTTCAACCTATAGGCCTGTAGGTGGTATCGGCATATGTTGTTAAGGCCATGTAGGTTGACCTCTCAGCCAGTAGGTGGCGCTTGCAGGAGAGCAGGAGCTGTGGTGGTGGTAGCAGTGGGATTTCTAATTGGCCCTTGTTAATCAGAACTATTGGGGCGTCCTAGGTGATGGGTGGGGCTGTGCAGCTTGCAGGGTTTCCTGTTCCATGCTCTGCCACAGTGGCATCTGGAGGGAGCAAAGCTGGGCATGGCTGTGTTGGGCAAGCCCATGAAGAGGCCATCCAATGCAGCTCTTGTGCCAACCTTTGTGGCAGTCTAGGGGCAGCTCTCAGGCCACTGGGGTAACCCTTCAGGGAAGGGTGGACATTCCTCTCTTGAGTCACAGAATCTACAAAGTGGGAGAAGAGTAGCCCAGAGTCCTCAGCCTAGCACATTGCAGTGAAACTTACCCAGCTCCCACACCCCCAACTCATGGTTGCCTTCAGAGCATCTAGCTGCCAGCAGCAGACCAGAGACCATAGGCTGGTCCCAAGCAACCCGTGTCTGATCACTGAACCATCCCAGGCCAGAAGATTCCCTGTTTAGAGCAAAGACCTCAGCTATCAGCCCACATTCTTTGTAGTCTAGTTTTGTTAAGGGAGGGACACCTACCTCCCTCACCACAGTACCAACCTATACCACACTCTTCTCTGTATTCTGATAGGGCAGGATTCTTCCCCACTTGAGAACAATTTACAGATATCATCACCATATCCTGGAAGGTGTGCTCCAGTCCTGGGGAAAGAGGATCAGGCTACTGGACTTGTTCTCTGGCCCCTTGAACTCAAGCACTGGCTGTGATAAGGAGAGATGAACTCCTCCCAGGTTGCAAACAAAACAGACAGGGCAATGGTGGCTATGCTACGAGCCTGACACTAGGAAAGGCGAGGCCCCTTCAGCAGGAATGGCCAGGAAGGCAGTCTTGAGAGGGGTATATGGTTTGAGTGCATCTTGGTGCTACAGCTATGGAAGTTAAACCTATCTTTGGAAAATGTGAGAGCATCTAGGCCCCTGCTTGCTCCCTGGCTCAGCTGATGATAGCAGCAGCAGCAGCTTAGGGCAGGACATACAGCCTTGTGGATGGATGTCCAGTATGGTGCTTTGTTATAGCTTCCCGGGGCACAGAATCCTGAAGGGCTTCACATGAGTTTTAGCAGTACATCTTCTTGGTCACCAGGAAGCTCCTTTCACCAGTCTGAAGGTCTGCAGGTATACTCTCCTGTACCTAGGATTCCATATGTCCTCATTGGGAATACAGAGCCCAGGGTCCTTTTACTTACCCCTTCCTTGGGCCAATATCTGGGTCTGTGGGCTGCTCTTGACACTTGGTAGCCCCAAGCAGCCAGCCTCATTTCCTCTTTCTTATTCCATGTTGTCTTATATTGCTTCTCTATTGAATTTTAGTGTTTTCTGTGAGGAAATCTATTTGAAGTCTGAATAGTTTCTTAATATTTTGGTTTTTCTTCATGGAAGAAATATGTCTTAGCTGCATCTGGTCAGCCAAGTTGAACCTCCTATCTACTCTCTTTTCTTCACTGTTCCCCATCTAGGTGTGGGATGAGGAACAGGTTTTGCAGAGGATTTTGGAGCAGCTATCTCTGTCCCATTTTTTTCCATTATGTCCTCAGTTAAATACTTGCTGACCTCAAGACAAGTAGCTGGTCTCCTTTTAGTTCAACAGTGTTTGCTGGAATAAAGCACCAGATCGTTTCTCATTGACTTTAGCAGTGTTTTTACCCTAGCCTTACACACTACATAGTTATTTTGCTACTCCCTTAACAACTTATAAAATGTTTATCTCCTTCCTGTATTTGTGACTGTTTTCATCTCTCTTTTCTATGCCATCTATGTCTTCTTCCAAACAAAATAAATGTGATTGAATTAGTGGGTACAGACCCTTAGGAAAAATAAGGCAGTACAAATATTATCAACAAATAAAAGCCCCAGACAAAACAAAATCTTTGTATTAGGTATCCAAATAGCTACTTGCTTGGAAGTGGAAGGGAACCTATGAAACTATGTATTCTTTGCAAGAATGCAAAGATTTATAATGGTGAGGGGTGAGAATGCAAATTGTCAAATCTGGATAAACGGACAGTTGGATGTCAAGAGGTCATTAGATTGACCTGAATATAATATGTAAAATTTTCTGAAGCTTCTGGGAACAAAGGCAATACATGACATTAATGTAAAGAGACAAGCGAACGTTCATACGCCAGCCAACCAAAAGGCTGAGATTAACCAGAGCAAGAAACACATCTTAAACAGAGACCAGTAAATATAAATCTTCCCCACCAGGAAAATACAACACGCATCCAGAAAATTAGCCCTTGATGTTTAGGGTGGGAGATGTGGGACTAGAAATCACTGTGAGTTGGTAGTTATAACAAGAAATTGTTAGGTTTTTTTTTTTTTTCTTTGTGCTTTTCCTTCTGAGACCATTTTAAAACAGAAAAGACAAAGTATCTTCTTTAAAGGCAGAATTTAGTCTCACCATCCCAACACCTGAGTAAAACTGAGGCTTTAGAATCTACTGAGGTAAATTATAGAATATTTGATTATACTTTATACATATAAAATATAATAAATTTATTTTGTACCTATTTAAAACATTCAACTCGAAAAATACATCATGTCATGGAAACACAGACTCTTATCATTGCAGAGTGGGAGGACCCTGAGAGATCAACTTCACCAAGAGTCTCAGCTTCTCCTTTTTGACGTTTTTTCTGATAGAGCCTGCTATTTAAAATAAATTTTCTACTAAATAAGTAACAGAAGTTACAGGCTAATTGCAAATAAATGAACTTAAAAATAGTTAATAAGCTTTGAGAAACTTTGGAGAGATTGAACCAACAGTTTAGAATCACTGATCTGAACGCCCGCTTTCGTGCAGTGCCCTCACTGGATCTGACCTCCCATTACTGTTCCCATATCCTTTTTAACAGTAAGCCATATTTAGATCTAAGCTGGTTTCTCTAGATTTTATCTCCAAAAATTATTCATTCAAGACAGTTGTGTATGTAGCAAAGCTTAGCTCCATAATATTAAATAGCAGCATCTTTGTCCTTAAAAATCTTTTGCACATGAATCACAGGTAATTTCTCAATGACAACTTTTCTCTGCAGACTCTAGCCACATAATTTGTTATTGAGTTCACATTCATTCTCTCCTCTCCACAATCCTTGGTTCCTCTACTCTTTTGCGTTTTGTTTATTGTGAACTCATGTTATTAATGATACTATGGAATTCTATGATTAGGAGGTTTTAAATGTGCTCTTACCGAGATGATATTCTTATGGTTGGTGTTGAGGAGTCTTCATCCTGAGACCATTTAAAATCAAATCTTAGATGAGCTTTTTTAGGTCACATGTCTGATGAGAATTTGAAAACCACACTCCTAATACTCAAAAGATATGTATGTGTATAGTAAAGCCCTCTACTAAAATGCAGGCTGAGCTAGTCCATTTTCTTTGCTATTTACTTTCGTGGGGCAGACAATTTTCTGGTTCACCCTTTCATGTTAAAAGCATTGACTTTTGTGGAAATATTTATTCCAGCTCCTCATAGTACATGAGTTTAAGACCAGGTGTTCATGTCCATGTGTGTGTTTACGACCCAAGCCTCTGAATTGTAGGGACTGGCAAACTCCCTTTGGGTTAGCAGCTTTAGCACCTTCTGTTAGATGTAGATTTAGGCTTTCATTTTATGTTTCTTTCCTGTGAATATTGTTTACTTTCTTGACAGCTTAGAGTAGAAGAATTTTTTTATACATATATATACATACACACATGCATACATATGTCTTTTATATGTGATACACACACACACACACACACACACACACACACACACATATATATAAAATATGTGTGTGTGTGTGTGTGTGTGTATTTTTTCAGCCAGTTTGGTTTGATATTAGATTTTTGTAGACAGGGAGATTTCAGGATATCTTGTCTATCATATTTCCAGAAATGCAAGTATCTCCTTTCTTCTCACCACCAATTTCTATTGGGCTCTAACATAGATTTTTGTGACATCTATATTATAATACTATTTCTTCACACAACGACATCTTTCTTTTTTCCTACAATTTTACCCATAAATCATTATCAATGGCAAATTGTGGCAATTTGATTGTTTGGGCTTTCATTTGGAATTTCTAAAATATGTATTAATGAACCACATCATTCTTGGGTTTTTATTTTCTCTGGGATTAGAGTCCACCAGACATTGCTTTGGCTTATATTAAGCTGTCTAAACCAGTGCTCTTTAAAGTATGCTCTGTGGAACAATGTTGGTCCATAAACTATTTATTAGTGTCTGTTAAAGTAATTCTGGTATGACCAGGCACTGTGGCTTATGCCTGTAATCCCAGCACTTTGGGAGGCTGAGGTGGACAGATCACTTGAGATTAGGAGTCTGAGACTAGCCTGGCCAACATGGTTAAACCCTGTCTCTACTAAAAATACAAAAATTAGCCAGGTGTGGTTGCAGGCACCTGTAATCCCAGCTGCTCAGTAGGCTGAGGCAGGAGAATCTCTAGAATCGGGAGGTGGAGGTTGCGGAGAGCCGACACTATGACCCTGCACTCCAGCTTGGGAGTAACAGCAAGACAGAGTGAGACTCCATCTCCAAACAAAAACAAAAACAATAGAAGACAAATATGGAGTGTTTAGAAACTTGAACAGCAATTTGATGTGGCAAAGACAGCCAAGAATGTGATAGGCTGTCCAGTCTTGTTGAGCAGGGAATAGACTGTGCTGATGGCAAAGTCATGCTGATTCACTGATTGGCACCAGCTGTGTGATGGGTGTGCATAGAATAAATTTGTATTAGTCTATGCAGAGTTGTGGTGGGGAAATAAATACTGGCTCTTGAAAAGAGACAGTTTGAAAAAGGTAGTCTAAGTAATAATGTGCACTTTACACCTTTCAAATAGTTATGGCTACAGGTGTATTCAGTTGTTTAAGCTTATGACTGATCAGGCCATAACTTAGGCACTTTATTTATGGAGGGACCAGTCAGTTGAGTCTGAAATCACATACTACACTTCTTCCACACATGTCATAGGTCACGTGAAGGAACCAACAACTTTTAAAGTTATAAACATAAGTGTCTCACTTGTGCTGAAAACAAAGTACTTGTACTATGATCTGTCAATAATCAGTTGGATTTACTTACTGGAAAACAGTAAGTTAAGGTGATTGTCATCATTTTTGTTGCTATTTCATGCACTTAAAGCTGAGAGGAATGCTATAGCAATCAACATTTCTATCCAGCATACATAAGTTTTGAACTTTAATAGTGAATGAGAAAGTGAAGCATGCAAGTGTCACAGGATCCTTAGGGTATTGCTTCACCAGCCAGAAACCTCTGTGGCTGGTGGTGCCTCTGCTCGAGTTTTGCTCATGCCGGCTGGGCTCATTCCACCCACTTGGCCTAGCAGGCTGCACTCGGCAAGGTGCACGTGAGTGCCTGAGCTCAAGGCCCACCCACTGTGCACTGCCAGAAACAGTAGCTGCTGTGGCAGGACTGGCAGCTCCAGGGATATGCACAGGCACCAGCTCCATGGGAGGCTGTAGCTGGACCAGACATACCACAAGCGGCTTCTGCAAGCACCAGCATCTGGACAAGGGGAATGAGGTGGTGCCCAAGAGCTCCAAGATGTCAGGAACTGTAGAGCCCCAAGAGGGTGTTAAGGAGTGTCACAGCCCTGGCTCAGTGAGCCCTGAGGTCTGGGTTCCCAGAAGGGCCACATCTCTTTTCTGCTTCTTGTTGCCCACAGCATGGCAAGCAGGGGTGGGAGCATGTTTTGGGAGATGTTTTTCAGCCTGTTTAAGTTACAGCTCTTTCAGCCCAACTGCCTCACTCCAGCCTGTCACTCCTGGGCTGGCCTGGGCCTGCCACTACTTCCCATCACATGAGGCGGCCACCTGGCCCCTGCAGAAGGCAGGAGGTCTATAATGTCACAGCACCTTTGGCTCAGGGATTTTGAGGCCTGGGCCCCCAGAAAGGTTGCCACTCTTCACCTCAACAGTCTAGGAGCATGTCACAGCCCACAGCTAATAAGCCAGCCAGGAACACGTTACAGCTCCTTTTGCTCCCACGAGTCTGTAAGTCCTGAATTCTCGTCCCACATCTGCAAAAAATGAGGTTATATGGACAACTGGAGGGTGAGTAAGGTGGAGAGGAGATTTACTCAGTGACAGGCAGCTCTCAGCAGTGAGGAGACCTGAAGTGGGTAGCTCCTATCTATCTACAGGTAGGTGGTCCTGACAAGTCTAGAGGAGACCCAAAGTGGGTAGCTCCTATTCACAGGCAGGTGGTCCTAACAAATATAGATGAGACCTGAAGAGGGTAGCTCTTACCTGCAGGCAGTTAGTCCCAACAACTTCCTAAGTCTGAATGAGTCTAGGGTTTTTCTGGGCTCAGAAGGGAGGCAGTGTATGCTGATTGGTTCATGGGTTGCCATGGGTGGGCCTGAATAAGGCACCATCTGATTGGCTAAAAGGAACCAAGGAAGTTCTCACTCCAGGTTTCAGACTCCACCTGGAACTGGCAACCCAGTCTCCAGGCTTTAGGCCTTCCCTGGGCTGAAGGTGGGATTTCACTGTGGACCTTCCTTCCCTCTAGGAATCTATCTTCCTCCCAGTGCCATCAACATGCCATCCACAGTGCCCAGGCTGTCTGAGGGCCCAGGCTACAGGCCTAGGCTGAGCCACTCTTAGCCTCCCAGCCTCCCTCCTGTGTGTATCAGCATCCAAAGTCTAGAGAGAGCTGAGGTGGCAGGGGCCTGGTGTGTCAGCGCTGTCCTGAACACATGCACACCTGGTTGGCTTGTGGTAGCATCTGGGCTTGGCCACAACTTTGCTCTGCAACTAGGGGCTTCCCAGGCCCCTGAGGGCACAGGGATGCCTGGGTCTGGAGCCATGGCTGGGCAGCTCCAGCTGCACCCAGGAGCATGGGCTTCTGCCTCACTAACTCAGTAGGACATCAGGCTTCTGCTGAGATCACCTATTTCTGGTCCCCCGGCCCTGTGGAGTACATAGCCCTGACTGTTCCTCTCCCATTGCAGCTGATGTCCTTGCAGTGGCTGCTCCAGATGGACCACCACCACCATTACAAGTGTTAACTGTACTTTTACTGTCTTCCTTTAATTTTTTAGTCTTTTCCACAGCTCCTCACTTTTCTAAGAAGTTTTATGTGTATTTGATCACCCCAATTTTTAAGTATTCTTTCTTGTCATCATTCTTTATACTGAAAACATTTATTTGGTATCTTCTAGGTGTCAGGCAGTGTTATTTACAAAGAGAGAAATAAAATACTTTTTCTGTCAACAAGAATCTTACAATATAGTTGGGTCCATCACTTATATAACCAAGATGACTCTTGTAAATATGATAAATCCATGAATGAAGTGTAGTAGAAGATTTAAAATGGAAGTCTCAAAGTTCTGCATGGGAAAGTTAAGAAATATTGTATAAATTACATGATGCTTTCACTGATCATCAAAAATAATGAAGTGCTATCTAAGCGGACTGGGAAAAAATGGTGAGGCAAAAGATTTATTATTTTTTAAGATACTGTAAGTTCTGGGGTACATGTGTAGATCCCGCAGGTTTGTTGTATAGGTAAACATATGTTACAATGGTTTGCTGTATCTATCACCCCATCATCTACATTAGGTATTTCTCCTAATGCTATACCTCCCTTATCTCCCCAACCCCAACCACTCCCCACCCCCAATCCCCCTCCTTCAATCTCCCACCTCCTGACTGTTCCTGGTGTGTGATGTTCCCTTTCCTGTGTTCTCATTGTTCAACACCCACTTATGAGTTAGAATATGTGGTGTTTGGTTTCCTGTTCTGTGTCAGTTTGCTCATAATGATGGTGTCCAGCATCATCTATATCCCTGAAAAGGACATGAACTCATCCTTTTTTATGGCTGCATAGTACTCCATTGTGTATGTGTGCCACATTTACCCTGTCCAGTCTATCATTGATGGGCATTTGGGTTGGTTCCAACTCTTTGCTACTGTGAACAGTGCCACAATAACATGTGTCTTTATAACAGAACGATTTATAATCCTTTGGATATATGCCCAGTAATGGGATTGCTGGGTCAAATGGTATTTCTATTTCTACATCCTTGAAGAATCGCCACACTGTCTTCCACAGTGGTTGAACTAATTTACACTCCCACCAACAGTGCAAAAGCATTCCTATTTCTCCACATCCTCTCCAGCATTTGCTGTCTCCTGATTTTTTTAATAATCGCCATTCTAACTGGTGTGAGATGGCATCTCAATGTGGTTTTGATTTGCATTTCTCTAATGACCGGTGATGATGAGTTTTTTTTCATATGTTTGTTGGCTACATAAATGTCTTCTTTTGAGAAGTATTTGTTCATATCCTTTGCCCACTTTTTGATGGGGTTGTTTTTTTTCTTGCAAATTTGTTTAAGTTTTTTGTAGATTCTGGATATTAGCCCTTTGTCAGATGGGTAGATTACAAAATTTTTTTCACATTCTGTTGATTGCTGCTTCACTCTAATCTAGTTTATTTTGCTACACAGAAACTCTTTAGTTTAATCAGATGCCATTTGTCTATTTTTGGCTTTTGTAGCCATTGCTTTTGGTGTTTTAGTCATGAAGTCCTTGCCTATGCCTATGTCCTGAATGGTGTTGTCTAGGTTTTCTTCTAGGGTTTTTATGGTGTTAGGTCTTATGTTTAAATCTTTAATCCATCTAGGGTTAATTTTTGTATAAGGAATAAGGAAAAGATCATTTCGGCTTTCTGCATATGGCTAGCCAGTTTTCTCAACACCATTTATTAAATAGGAAATCCTTTCCCCACTTGCTCATTTTTGTCAGGTTTGACACAGATCAGATGAAAAAGGATGGAGGTGAAAGATTTCTTAGAGCTAATTCCATATAGGTTCATAGAAAAATGTTTCTTTTAAAAAGAGGAGGTTGGTGGCCAAAGCAAAATGTAATTAGATCCTAAGCCCTGTACAAATATTACTTCTTACCTGTTATAAGGCTGGAGAGAGATAAATGTTTGAATTTAGTCTACCAGATCTCTCTCTTTTAGAAACTTGTTTATTTTCTTTGTTCTGTTTACTTCACTTTGCTGGGCCCAAACAAACAATCATGAAAATCTTTTATGATAAATTTGTTAAATATTATAAAGTGGAGAGAAGCTGGTAGCTAGCCCAGAGTTGGGAAGCATGGTGGAGAAATATCTGTGGCAGAAAACAGGAGGTCACTAATTGCTGAGCAATAATGGGTCAGGTAAGGTCCGCAGAAAGGTAGAGAGTTGCTGAACAGGAGTTCAGCAAGCTCTGGAATATAATGAGGCAGGGGAGAATTTCTGGACTCAGTTAAATGATAGAAAAATACCAGACTGTAGGAACAGTCTTTAGTGAAATGAATATTCCTATAGCAAATCATAAAGTGAATTTGTGTGATTCTACTACTTCTTTCCACAATTTAGTTTTGATTTCCTTGCATGTCTTTTCAAGAGAAAAAGATAGGAATGGCATAAGCAAGAATTTTCACCATTTACATGATTCCTCTTTTCTAAATGTCAGTCTTTTGGAGAAATGTATGCAATAATGCTTTTATTTCTAATCTTTACTACTAAGACTAAGTTGTACTAAATATTATCAAGGCCATGAGAAAGCAATGCATGTTTATATAAATTAACTAGTTGTTTCCTTTCCTCTGCTTTCTCTACTGATACTAACTTATCTTTATATTCTACTTATACACATAAACACACACATACACAGATAAACACACACATTCACGCTTCAACATGTAAGAGTATTTTAGACATCCTTTATTAATTGACCACAAATAAATACCTACTTTAAACATTTGCCAGGAATTTAGAAAGATAACTAGGGGAATATCATAGATTTCAGTTTTAATTTATGAAAAATCTCTCACTTTTTCTAAAACACAATAAGAGTGGAGAAGGATCTCTCTATGAAAACTGGGTTTTGTGTGACTGACACATACTGCATTTTTAATAACACAGACTGAAATGCATTATTCAGAATGCACTGTTGTCCAGCATTTCAGCTCTGCTGTAGATCTTCGTATTTGTAGTGAGTCTGTTGTCTTCAAAAATTCAAATTATTTTTGTGATCAATTCTAGTGACCAAGATACTATTTGTCCCGTAAAACATAGTACACCAGATCTAGGGATTATCATATCACATTTCAATTGATAAAACAGTTATATATCAGCGTTTAGTGTGAGCTATCTCAATACATATCTGAACATACATAGCTATTTTTATTTTCCCTTTCACTGGTGGGAATAACGTCACATTTACACAAGAGAAGCATTTGATTTCAGGGAACAGTGCATAGGTATAAATATTACTTCTTAACAGCACAATAGAGCCCTTAACTGGTTTCAGAATTCTTAAAGCCTAGAAATGATAAATTTAAAGATGATGTTATTTATTGTTATTCATCTAATAATATAGTCTCAACTTGTTAGAATGAAGTATATTTATTTTTTAGTGACCCAGACTATCAGAGCATACTGTTATGGTTAGGGGCTCAAAGATGAGAACCTGTTCAATAGCACCTGCCCTTCTAAAATTAATCTTTTTAGATGCAGACAATAAAGCAATCATATAAAACTTGGAATCAGAAAAATGTTACTCAAGGTACAACTTGACTACTTGCTACTTGCTGGGTGGTGTTATTTGTTCTATCATTTTCTTCATCTGTGAAAGAAGGGATATAATAGTCCCTACTGTAAATATTCCTGTGGGATTCAAATGAGATAATGTAAATATATATGGTTCATAATTGATATTATAAATACCTATACTAGAATAAGATTTATAAAGTTTTATATTTATTGTTATTGCCTCAATTTTAGCTTTTATTTTGAAATACTTTATTTCATCACTTTGAAACATGATTTCAAGGTCAACATTTGCAGTGATTAACTGTCAGTGACTTAGACTTTCACCTTTCATATACTTGATAAGATTTTCAGTCTAAAATTTTATAAAATCTGTGTATTAAAAGCAATTAAGAAAAATAATCAGCACAACCTCAGTGTACTTACCTTGTGTAGATACAATTATTCTACCATGACAACATGACCTATAATGAGAACACTTTTGGTATTTAGTATTTAGCATTCCTGCTTATGCCTATCCAAGAATGACCTCTATAAGTTAATAGTCTGTAGTATTTTGTAATTAAGACTACTATATGAGGTCTCAGAGAAAAATACGTGAGGTAACAAGGGCAAAATGCTTCCTGCAAATTTGAATGAAGCTTGACAGTATGTTTATAGTATGTGGGAGTACAAGATTAGGAAGTAAATGATCATAGGCCATCACTGGTGTCAACAAGTGTTAGAGAAAAAATAAAAAAGAAAAAGACTTACAAAAGTTCAGAAGGGCTGCATTTAAACTGATTAACAGAAGTCTCATGTATTTTTTTTTCTGTCTTTAGGAAACTCTACAAAAATGATATTTTTTTTTCTAAAAAGTATTAATCATGAGTAAAATTCTCCTGTAACTGCTTGTTTTATTGCTATCTAGAATCCAATATATGAAGGTGAAGAAGCTGTCAACACAACAAAGAAGAAAGGAGGAAAGCAAGTAGAGCAGCAAGGCCGCAAAGGTAGGAGATACAATGAGGTGGACAGAAGTAGTAATAATGTCTAACAAGTGGAGACTGTATATTCTCTCCTTCCTCAACACCTTTCTTTCAATCTTCCAAGTGTGAATGACTTGAAAAGTTTACCAAAATACTCATCCATTTTTTTTTTCAGATTTAATTCCTATATATACCCCCATCCTTCTCTTTGCTAACCCCATCCTCCAACACATACAAGGCCAGTGAGTGGCATATGTCTGTAGTCCCAGCTACCTGGGAGGTTGAGGCTGGAGAATTGCTTGAGGCCAGAAATTTCGGGATGTAGTACACTATGATCACCCCTGTAAATAGCCACTACACTCCAGCCTGGTCAACATAGCAAGTCTCCATTTCTGAAAAAAGAAAAAGAAAACACATGTACACATACCATACTTTTCCTTATGCTGCTGGCAAATTAATTCAATAGAAAAACATAAGTGAAGTTGGAGTTTTCATAATTCTTTAATATAGTAATTAATATGCTTCATCTAGTTGACTAAGTTTATATTTTGGACATTAATAACTATATATGTATACAGTTAAATAATGGATAAAATAACTATATTTATAAATATATTGATCCATAAAAAATATAGTTTTTAAAATTACAAGTGATTGAAATACATAAGAACAGTAAATAACAATTTCAAAATGTCAATGAATATAGATGTTATTTTATGGCAGTAGAAATCAGATAGTTCTCAAATTTTTAACATCTCTTGGGTACTGATGCCTTTTTTGGTACATGCTAAATTACTCCAGTAATTTGGTTTACTGTTTACCTCATGGTAGTAAATAAAAATAATGTGTTCAAAGGTAAGCAAAGCAGTTACTAGTCCCTGAAATAATAAGGGTTTCAAATACACTGAACCAAAAGAATGATGTGATTTTTTTTTATTTTAGGTTGAAAATACTGAGATAAATCTGTTAAAGAAAATGAGAGAGAGAAATTATATATGTTAGATTTTCTATCCTTTGTAACTCCAAATTAATAGCATGTCATTCAATGTAATTGCTCCTTTGGAGCTTCTAAAGAAAATAGTCCTTCATAATGGGACTTGTTATTTTTATTTTTATGGTTCATAATTGACCTTATACCTGCATTTACACACTGAATCAAAGTGTATAGTGCAATATTTCAATTGTGATTTTTGAGTGTGATTAATTTAGCAAGTTCTACCCAGAGGCTTCTCTCTCTTGATTGTATTAATACTTTCCATCTCCCCATGATCTGCAAAGTGAATTGGACAAATGAATCCATATAATAAAAAAGTCTATGACTATAGTACAATATAAGAATTCAGAAGCTGATGATAATATAGAGTGTTGTGTATAGTTCTATGTTATTTTCCCCACAATTTATTGGATTCATTTTTCACACTTCACTCTTCAGATTATAGCAACTGTTCAATACAATATGAAAGTGCTTGGCAGAGGATGTGGAAGAAACATAAAATGCTTTCTTATTTATGGTAAAAGATGTATCTTATAAAATAATTTTTTAACACATAAAAAAAGGTGAAACAAAATATACTAAGTTTTTCTGTTCCTGAACAACATTTAGTTCATTTACATTTAGTGTAATTACTAACAGGGTTGTTATTTGATTTTAGTCATTTTCTTTTCTTTTGGTATTTGGATTAATCAGATATATTTTAGTTGTCATCAGTTTTCTCCTACTGGTTGGTAGTAGTAATACTTCTCTTCTTTAGTAGTCACACTAGAGATTACAATAGCATTTCTGAGTTCTTCTGGTCTAATAGAAATTATTACCTTTATCACATTTAGATAATGCTAAAATTTTATAATACTTTAATTACAATTAAATTCCTCTTTGTAATGTATGCATTACATTAGCATCCATTTTAATTTTATATTTGATTTTAAAATTCCACAAGAAAATAACAATTCATCTGTGTTACCCACATATATACCATTTCCATTGCTCTTCATTGCCACATTTATTTCCATAATTTTATTTGGTATTATTATTTTTTCTTAAATAAATGTTTCTTCTCAATATTTAAGTCATACATAGTGGGATATAATCCACCATATTAAAATATAAAAGTGTTATGAACATATCAGTGATAATGCTTAATTTTTTTAAACTTTAAAAGTATAATTATACATTCACTGGAATTGCAAAGATAGTGTAGAGAGTTTTTAGTACCTTTTTAAAGTTCTCCTAATGACTACAATTTGCACAGCTATAGTATTATCTCAGAAAACCATCTAAAATGTAAAGAGGACATTACCACTCACCTCATAGAAATACAAGGAAACCTTCAGAAATTATAAACACCTTTATGCACAAAAAGTAGAAAATCTAAAAGAAATTATAATAAAGTCCTGGAAATATACAACCTCCCAAGATTGAACCAGGAGGAAATTGACACCATAAAGAGACCAATAACAAGGTCCAAAATTGAATCAGTAATGAAAAGCCTACCAAACAGAGGAAAGCCCTGAACCAGGTGAATTAAAGTTTTAATACACCTGAATTCTACCAGGTGTATTAAAAAGAGCTGGTATCAATTCTACCAAAATTGAGTCCCCAAAATTTAGAAGGAGGTATTCTTCACTATCTCATTCTGTAAGGTCAGCAGCATCCTAATACCAAAACCTGGTAGAGACAGGCCAATATTTCTGATGAACATTGATGCAAAATCTTCAACAAAATACTAGCAAACCAAATCCAGCAGTACAGCATAAAGCTAATACTCTACAGTCAAGTAGGATTTATTTCTGGGATGAAAAGTTGGTTAAACAGTCATGTCAGTAAATGTGATTCATCACATAAACAGAACTAGCAACAAAAACTCCATGATCATCTCAATAAACATAGAAAACACTGATATAATTTAATGCTCCTTTCTGTTAGAAATCCCCCAACAAACTAGCATTAAAGAAACATACCTCAAAATGAGTCATCTATAACAAACCCATAGCCAATATGAATGGCAAAAGCTGGGAGCATTCTCCTTGAGAATCAGAACAAGACAAGGATGACCACTCATACCACTCCTATTCACCATGATACTGAAAGCCCTAACCAGAGCAATAAGACAGGAGAAAGAAATAAAATGCTTCCAGACAGAAAGGGAAGAAGTCAAACTACACATATTCACATATGATATGACTTTGTATCTAAAAAACCCCATAGCCCCAACACCAAAGCTCCTAGATCTGGTAAACAACTTTAGCAAAGTTTAGGATACAAAATCAATGTAAAAAAAACAGTATCATTTCTGTAAACTAACAACCTCAAAGCTGAAAGCCAAATCAACATGCAACCCCATTTATAATACCCAGGAAAATAAAACCTTAGAAATGCATTAACCATGAAAGTAAAAGGTTTCTACATTGAAAAATATAAAACACTACTGAAATAACTAAAAGGACACAAACAAGTGGTAAACACATACTCTGCTCATAGATAGGAAGAATCGATCATTAAAGTAACTATATTGCATAAAGCAATTTACAGATATAATGCTATTTATGTCAAACTACCAACAACATTTTTTAAACAGAATTAAGAAAAAAAATTCTAAAATTTATGTGAAACCAAAGGAGAGCCTGAGTAGCCAAAGCAGTCCTAAAACAAACAAACAAACAAAAAAACAAAGCTGGAGGAATCACATTACCCAACTTCAAACTATACTACAAGGCTACAGTACCCAAAACAGCATGGTACTGGCACAAAAACAAACACATGGGCCAACATAAAAGGTTAGAAAATCCAGAAATAAAGCCACATACCTCTATAAACATTGGATTTTCAACAAAGTTGATCAAAAACAGCAACTGTGGTCTACTTAAGAGTGAAGCGTGGGAAGACTGTGAGGATCAAATAACTACCCATAGGGTACGATGCTTATTACCTGGGTGATAACATAGTCTATACATTCCAACCTCTGTGATATGCAATTTACCCATTGTATAAACCTGCACATGTATGCCCAAACCTAAAATAAAAGTTGGAAAGGAAAAAAAGTAAATTGAATTTATTAAATAATTAATAGATTTAAATAATAAAGTAAAACTTATTTACCAAGTCTTATGTCCCAAATATTGTCTTCTCTATATTCTGTAAGTTTTGTAGAGTTCCATAATTCACTTGTTATAATTTTTGTATAAAATGTGATGTTGATGTCAACATTTACTTGTTTTAAAAAGCTATAAATATACAATTGCTCTAGAATCATTTGTTGAACAGGACATACTTCTGTGGTGTTATTTGTGACTTATTTATCTTATACCATCAATCTGTGACTCTGTTCATGCACCACTATGGTGCAGTTTTGATTATTATATAAGTTTTGAAATCTAGTAAAACGGTTCCTTCTACTTTATTCTTCTGTGACTACTGCTTGAGCTATTCTAATCCCTTTGCTTTTCCATAAAATCTTAGAATATACTTATTTCCAAAACAAACTTTCTTGGATTTTGATAGACATTGCCTATCACCTACAGATTTATTTCACAAAAATGATCATTTTCACTATCTTGAGTTTTCTGACCCATGGACATACTATGTGTATCCATTTATTTAGACTTCTTTGGTGGCTTTTATTAGTGCTTTTTACTTTTCAGCAAACAAGTGCCATATATGTTGCAGTAGACTTACACATACATATTTCACTTCTTTCAAGTGACTGTAAATGTCACTGTATTTTGAATTTTATTTTGCATGAGGTCATTTCTAGTACACTAAAATAAATCATTTTTTGCACATTGGCCATGTATCCTGTGTCTTTGCTAGATCACTATGCATTGGTGCTTTTCCACTAGATTCCTTTGGATTGTCTATGTAGATCATGATGCCATTTGCAAATAAGAACAGTTTTTTTTTTTCTTTTTCCACATCTGTGTGTCTTTTTTTCTCTTGTCATACTGCATTGGCTAAAATTTCCATTACAGTGTTAGATAACTTTGGTGACAGAAGACATTATTACCTTGTCCTGGAAATTAAAAAAAAAGAAACATTATCAATCTCCTACCATTAAGATTAACACTTGTGGTAGGTTTTTGTAATATCAGTTATCAAATTGAGAAGGTTATGTGATTTTCCTATTTTCTTTAAAATATTTATCATATATGGGTTTATTAGTGTTCTTCCGAGGAACAGGACCAGTAAGATATATATAGCTTTATAAGAGGAAATGTTTACATGGAAATTGCCTCATGCAAGTAAACTAAGATGATAGAGAATAGGTAAGGTAATAATCAAGAAGAACATAAAGTTGGAAAACCAACACTACCAGATATCAAGACGTATTTAAAACAATAATGAGAGTAATTAATTTCAGCATAGTATTGATGCAAAGAAAGGAATTATAAAATGCAGTGTGAGAGACAGTCATGAAACAGACCCAAAGATTATAACTCATCTTCACACGTGTATAAAATAAATTTCAGGTGAATCGTAGATCTAAAAGTAAAAGCCAAACAATCAAGCTTCCAGAAGTCTTTGAGATAGAAAAAGTCTAATTAAACCATAAAAGAAAAAAATTGATATTGAATTTGAGAATTTCTTTAATCAGATTCTATTTGTCAAATTTTAGTTTTCTTGCAATTGTTTTTGGTGCCTTCATCATGAGATTATTGCCAGTGCCTATGTCTTAAATGATATTGCCTGGGTTGTCTTCCAGAGATTTTATAGTTTTGGGTTTTACATTTAAGTCTTTACTCCATCTTGAGTTAATTTTTGTGTATGGTAGAAAGAAGAAGTCCAGTTTCAGTCTTCTGCATATGGCTAGCCAGTTATTCCACCAACATTTATTGAATAATAAATCCTTTCCCCATTGCTTGTTTTTGTCTGATGTCGAAGATCAGATAGTTGTAGATGTGCAGTCTTACTTCAGGATTCTCTATTCTGTTTCTCTGGTCTATGTGTCTGTTTTTGTACCAGTACCTTGCTGTTTTGGTTACCATAGCACTGTAGTATAATGTGAAGTCAGGTAATGTGATGCCTTCAGCCTTGTTCCTTTTGTTTAAGATTGCCTTTGCTATTCGGAATCTTTTTTTGGTTCCATATGAATTTTAAAATGGTTTTCTCTAGTTTTGTGAAGAATGTCAATGGTAGTTTGATAGAATTAGCATTGAATCTGTAAATTGCTATGTGCATTATGGCATTTTAACGATATTAATTCTTTCTATTCATGAGCATGGATTTTTTTTTTTAATTAGTGTCATCTCTGATTTCTTTGAGCAATGGTTTGTAGTTCTCCTTGTAGAGATCTTTCACCTCCCTAGTTAGCTGTATTCCTAGATATTTTATTCTTTTTATGACAATTGTGGATGGGAATTCATTTATGATTCGGCTCTCTGCTTGACTGTTGTTGGTGTATATGAATGGCAGTAATTTTTGCACATTGATTTTGTATCCAGAGAAATGCTAAAGCTCTTAAGAACTTAAGAATTTCTTAAAGAACCCCAGAAGTTTTGGGGTTGAGACAATGGGTTTTCTAGGTACAGGGTTGTGTCATCTGCAAACAGGAATAGTTTGACTTCCTCTTTACCTATTTTGATGCTCTTTATTTCTTTCTCTTGCCTGATTGTCCTTGCCAGAACTTCCAATACTATGTTGAATAGGAGTAGTGAGAGAAGGTCTCCTTGTCTTGTGCCAGTTTTCAAGGGGAAGTCTTCTAGCTTTTGCCTATTCCTATTGACTGTGGATGTTATTATTTTGAGGTATATTCCTTCAATAACTCTTATTATTTTGAGGTATGTTCCTTCAATAACTAGTTTATGGGTAGTTTTTTTAAACATGAATGGATGTTGAAATTTATCAAAAGAGTTTTCTGCATCTATTGATGTAATCATGTCATTTTTGTCTTTAGTTCTGTTTATGTGATAAAACATATTTATTGCTTTGTATATGTTGAACCAATCTTGCATCTAAGGCATGAAGCCTACTTGGTCATGGCAAATAAGCTTTTTGATATGCTGCTAGATTCGGTTTGCCAGGATTTTGTTGAGGATTTTTGTCAAGGTTCATCAAGGATATTGGCCTGAAGTTTTCTTTTTTTATTGTATCTCTGCCAGGTTTTGGTATCAGGATAATTGCTGGCCTCACAGTACGAATTAGGGAAGAGTCCCTTCTCCTCATTTTTTTTTTTTTTGAATAGTTTTAGTAGGAGTGGTACCAGCTCTTCTTTGTAAATCCGGTAGCAGTGAATTTGTCTGCTCTTAGGCTATTTATTTTGGTTCGTAGGCTGTTTATTACTGCCTCAATTTCAAAACTTGTTATTGGTTTGTTCAGGGATTCAGTTTCTTCCTGGTTCAGTCTTTGGAAGGTGTAGATGCCCAGAAATGCATTCATTTCTTCTACATTTTCTAGCTTATGTGCATAGAGGTGTTCATGTTATGCTCTAATGGTTGTTTCTATTTCTGTGGGGTCAGTGGTAATACCCATTTTATCATTTCTCACTGTGTTTATTTGAATTATCTCTTATTCTTAGTCTAGCTAGAAGTCTATTTTTTTTAAATTTATTTATTTAACTTTAGGTGCATACTATATCTGGCATTTCTCCCCATGTTATAACCCCTCACTGTCTTTTTTCCAAAAAATATCTCCTGGATTCATTGGTATTTTAAATGGTATTTCATGTCTCTGACTCCCTCAGTTCAGCTCTGATTTTGGTTATTTCTTGTCTTCTGCTAGCTTTGAATTTGTTTGCTTTAATTCTCTGGTTATTTTAGTTGTTTTAGTTGATCCATCTAGTATTGTCAGTGGGGTGTTAAAGTCTCTCACTATTATTGTGTGGGAGTCTATGTCTCTTTGAAGGTGTCTGAGAAATTCCTTTATAAACCTGGGTGCTTCTGTGTTGGGTGCATATATATTTAGGATAGTTAGATTTTCTTTATGAATGGACCCCTTCACCAATATGTAATGCTCAACTTGGTCTTTTGTAATCTTTGCTGGTTTAAAGTTGGTTTTGTCAGAAAGCAGGATTGCAACTCCTGCTTTTCTGTTTTCCATTTGTATGGTAGATTTTTCCTCTATCTTTTTATTATAGACCTATGTTTGTTATTGCATGTGAGATAGGTCTCTTGAAGACAATATACTAATGAGTCATGTTTTTTTATCCAGCTTGCCACTCTATGTCTTTTAATTATGGCATTTAGCCCATTTACATTTAAGGTTAGTATTGATATGTGTAGATTTCATAAACTAAAGAGCTTGTGCATAGCAAAAGAAACTATCAACAGAATAAACAGACAACCTACAGAATGGGAGAAAGCTTTTGCAAACTATACATCTGACAAAGGTCTAATATCCAGAATCTATAAGGAACTTAAACAAATTTACAAGAAAGAAACAACCCCATTAAAAAGTGGGCAAAGAACAGGAACACATTTTTCAAATGGGTACTTACATGCAGCCAACAATTGTAGGAAAAAAAGTTCAACATCACCGATCATTAGAAAAATGCAAATCAAAACCATCTCAGACCAGTCAGAATGGCTACTATAAAAATTCAAGACAAAAACAAAACAGGCTGGAAATGTTGTAGAGAAAGAGGAACACTTTCCACTGCTAGTGTAGTGCAAATTAGTTCAGCCATTGTGGAAGACAGTGTGGTGATTCCTCAAAGACCTAAAGACACAAATACCATTCAATCCAGCAATCTCATTACTGGGTGTATACCAAAAGAATATAAATTATTCTATTATAAAGACATATGCATGTGTATGTTCATTGCAGCTCTATTCACAATAGCAAAGACATGAAATCAACACACATGCCCATCAATGACAGACTGTATAAAGAAAATGTAGTACATGTACACCATGGAAACTATGCAGCCATAAAAAATAATCAGATCATATCTTTTGCAGGGACATTGATAGAGCTGAAGGCCATTATTTATAGCAAATTAATCCAGAATGGAAAACTAAATACTGCATGTTCTCACTTATAAGTGGGAGCTAAATGAGAACACATGGACGCATAGAGGGGAACAGCACACACTGGAGCCTTTTGGAGGGTGGAGGGTGAGAGAAGGAAGAGGATCAGGAAAAATAACTAATGAGTATTAGGCTTAACACCTGAGTGATAAAATAATCCACACAACAAACTCCTATGATAAAAGTTTACCTATGTGGCAAACATGCAAATCTACCCATGAACTTAAAACTCAAAAAAATAAATTTAGTAATTTCTGTTTATCAACAAATACCATTAGGAAAGTGAAAGCATATTAAAGACGAACAGAGGTATTTGATATACGCGTGTGTGTGTGTATGTGTGTGTACATATATATGTATACATATACCCATTCCAGAATATATAGAAAATTCCAACAATACAAAAAATTCAGAAAACGTCATTTAAAAAAATAACTGAGACTTGAACAGATATTTCAGACATAAAAATGGTATTGTGATGATAATTCATATATGAAAATTTGTGGGCAGGGCACGGTGGCTCATGTCTGTAATCCCAGCACTTTGGGAGGCCGAGGCGGGTGGATCATGAGTTCAAGAGATTGAGACCATCCTGGTCAACATGGTGAAACCCCATCTCTACTAAAAATACAAAAAATTAGCTGGGCATGGTAGCGGGTGCCTGTAATCCCAGCCAAACTCCATCTCAAAAAAAAAAAAGAAAAGAAAATTTGTTTGACATCATTATCAAACCACTAATTTAAATCACAAGATGTTAAACAGTAAACACAGACCAAAGAGATCAAAATGAAAAAGATTGACAATACTAAGTATTAAGAAGCATATAAAGCAACTGGAACTATATTCTGCTGTTAGTTTGAGGATAAATTTATAAAACAACTTAGAATATATTTTGAAACTTCCTACTAAAAGTAAACATGCATATGTCTTATAACTCCACAGTTTTACTCTTTAATATAAAACTTAACAAAATGAGTGTTTATAACCATGAAAAGAAACATACAGAAATTATTGTCTTTATTAATAATAACCAAAAACTTGGGAAAAAATTTTTAAAATAAATATTTTTTGGTTTATTCATGAAGAACATGCTACTAAAATGAGTAAGAATGTGACTTAATCATGCAGACAAAATGTTGAATAAATTGAGTTGGAAACAAAATACTGCATATAGTATGATTATCTTTATATGAAGGCAGAATTGATCTATAGTAATGGAGGTCAAAATAATGGTTAAAATAAAAGGGGTTACTGAAAGGAAGGGAATCATAAAGGGGGTTACTGATAGGAAGGGGATCATAAAGTGTTTTCACTTATGTTGTTCTTGGTTGTGGTTACATAGGTGTATGCATTTGTAAAAGACATATTGATTGGTACGAGTCAGATTTATTCAACATACTTATGTGTTGTACTGAAATAAAAACAAATACCTTTACAAATGTAGAGCATCCAGAGTAGTGAAGTAAAGCCAGCTATGTAGCCAAAGTTCACTCCAAGCATACAGGAGATAGGCCACACCTAAGGAGAGAATATATGAGATAATAACACAACAAATGTTTTGTTATTACTTGAGCACAAGTAAAGTGTAATGCAAATATTTTAATATTAAAGCTTAATGTTCTTTCTCTAGAAAAATGCAGAGCAGACAGGATTTACTAGTAAATTAAACTGAAGCTTCTAATAAATGAGTCAAAAATAATTTCAAGGTTTTACATTAGTAAATGGAAAAATGAAGTTGTTGTCTATTGATGATTGAAGGAGGTGCAGGTTGAATTTGGGAAAAGAGATGTAATTATGCTAATTTGGGAATATCTATTACATATTCAATGTAGAAAGTTAGCAGCTGGATATATAAGTTTTGATTTTGGTGAGAAGTTCAGACTTGAGGTAAGCTTTGAAAGGATTATCACTGTGTTAGTAAGGGTTATCAAGACAACAGAACCAATAGGATGCGTGTATACACACACGCACAAATAAAAACATATTTGTATTTATAGGTTTATATATTATAATATGTATATATTAAAAGGAATTAGTTCACATGATTATAAGTGGCTAAAAAGCCCTCAGATCTGCAGTGGCAAGCTGGAGACTCTGGAGAGCCAATGATATGTAAGTCCATTCTGAGTCCAAAGGTGTGAGAACCGGGAGAGCCAGTGGTCTAAAATCCAATCTCAAAACCAGTAATCTCACCGTACAAGAGGAACCACTGTTTCAGTCCAAGTTTGAAGGCCAGAAACGACCAATGTTCCACGTCAAAGAGTTAGGCAGGAGTTTCCACTTAATTAATTTTGGTTCTCTTCAGGTGCTCAATCTATTGGATGAGGGTTGCCTATATTTAGAAAGGGCAATTTTATATAGTCGACCAATTTAAATATTAATCTCACCCAGAAACATCCTCACAGATACATTTAGAATAATGTTTAATGTTTAACCAAATATCTGGACACTGCCATGATCACTAAAGATTTAAGATCATGAGACTGGATGAGGTCTCCCAAAAAGTGATGCAAGAACTAAGCCCTGGACACTCTAATGTTTGAAGCTTCAAAAGAGTAGGAATATTCAGCTAAAGAGGTTTAGAATGTGTGGCCAGTAAACCAGCAGGAAAACTGAGAAAATAATATCCAAGCAGCCAAGTTAAGTACTTCACAAAGTCGAGATACAGCAATTGTGTCAAAAATAGTGGATGAGTGGAATGTAATGAGGCCAGAGATTTAACATCTTGGACACAGAGTTGATTGAAGAAATGATGAAAGCCCTTTAATTTTGGCCATAATGGAATAATTTCAGTGGACTTACAGGACTTAAGTCCATAAACTACTACAAATCTGGATAACATGTATAAATTAATTGTTTTCAAATATTGAATAACAGGTATCAGAGGACTTAATTCCTTGAAAAAGGGAAATAAACTAAGTGAACCCTATTATCTTACTGGCTGTCTCCCTGAAGGCCCTCCCTTTTCAGACTCAAGTGAGAGGATGGGAAACTCAAGCAGAGTTGAGAGAGATTAGATTCCAGAAAGGCAGAAGCAGCTGGAACTGTATACAAATACCAGAGAGGAAGATGCTACCCAGAGAAGACCTAGAGAATTATGTATAGGATTGAATCTGTCACTGAGTAAAAAGACATAAATAAGTAGTGTGGAATGTCTCAAGTCATAGCAAAGAATTATCAGAGAGCTGGAATCTGAACATTACCCAAAGATTGGGTAATACACACAAAGCTTGGAATGTCTGCGTTCCAACCAGCCATAATGAGAAGTCTTCAATGAACACCGAAAGCATTCAGTATGTACCTCTGAAATGTACATTCTTAGCAGGAAAACCAAACTAGCCCTAGTGTGAAAACTGCTGTAAATACTCTCCTGCTGCCTTTCATGTCCCATGTGAATTGCTCTCTCAGCTGACGCTGAAACCTGCAGCACTCAGCTTTAGTCAGAAGCAGTAGAGGCAAATGGACCACACATCGTTCAGCACAAATAACTCAAGTTACTTTCTTAGTGATACAGAATTCTTTAATGTAGTGTTTAATAGGTTAGGAAACTATGAAGCTGTGTATATATGGAAATAACATGGCATAAGACTAGTTACCTGTGGAAGGGTATTATCCATGTAGAGACCTTATGGTAGTTATGTAAGACTTATAACATGGGACATGTGAATGAATTGGGCTTTTATCTGATTTAAAAGACAGAAGCAGCACCAAAAATACAGTAGAAAAAAAGGGAAGGTTATAATAATTAGCTCATTTATTATACTTAAATTTGGAAAGTATCATAATGTATTTCACATTATGCATATTGACTCCCTTAAGTCTGACAGCAATCTATAAAGTAAATATTTTTATTCTCATTTTAAACACATGAAATCTCTAGCACAGAGACACTAAGCAAATTGTCCAAAGTCATACAACTAATAAATGGCTGTATTAGTCCATTTTGCATTGCTGTAAAGGAATACCTGAGACTGGGTAATTTATTTAAAAAAAATGTTTATTTATCTCACAGTTCTGAAGGCTATAGAAGCATTGCACTAGCATCTTCCTCTGCTGAGACCTCAGGAAGCTTTTCCTTTATTTCCTTTTTTTGTGGAAGGCAAAGTGTAGGCAGCATATCACATGACAAGGGAGGAGCAAGATAGAGGGGAGAATGTACCAGTTCTTTTTGACAATCAGATCTGGCCATAACTAGTAGAGCGAGAAGTTAGTACCAGGGAGGGCACTGAACCATTCATGGTGGATCTGCCCCTAAGACTCAAACATTGACCATCAGGGTCCAGCTCCAACACTGGGGATCACGTTTCAGCATGAGATTTGGAGGAGGCAAATATCCAAACTATATCGATGGCTAAGCAAATAGTTGAACCCAGATAGTACAGCTTCAGAATTTGTGAACTTAAAAATGTTGATAAATTTTTAAAAGCAGCGAAGGATATCGTAAAAGAGGAAAACATGAGGCAAGCAGGTGAATCAACCATCAAAAGAGAAAATGAACATATTTTTATTTGTATTAAGTTGCTAATAATTTGAAAATAAAAAGGGAATGAACATGTTTTTATTTGTATTAAGTTGTTAATGAATAATTTGAAGATAAAAAGGGAATTCCTATAACATTTTGAAAAGAGATTAAATATACTTTTGAATTTCTGACCTTAAAACATGTTTCATTTTTTTTTCTGTTTTCCTAGATACTGTTCTAGGTTTTTTATTTATTTAATTTAATTAATTTATTTATTTTTAAAAATTTATTTAACTTTAGGTACATATTATATCTGGCATTTCTCCCCATGTTATCCCTCCCCAACCCCCTTCCCTCCCCACCCCCTTGCTGTCCCTCTGCTACCCCCCCCAACTACCCCCAGTGTGTGATGCTCCTCTCCCTGAGTACACATGTTCTCATTGTTCAGCACCCACCTATGAGTGAGAACATACGGTGTTTGGCTTTCTGTTCTTGTGTCAGTTTGCTGAGAATGATGGTTTCCAGATTCATCCAAGTCCCTACAAAGGATACAAACTAATCTTTTTTTATGGCTGCATAGTATTCCATGGTGTATATGTACCACATTTTCTTTGTCCAGCCTATCATTGATGGGCATTTGGCTTGGTTCCAGGTCTTTGCTATTGTACACAGGGCTGCAATGAACATACATGTGTATGTGTCTTTATAGTAGAACGATTTATAGTTCTTTGGGTATATGCCCAATAATGGGATTGCTGGGTCAAATGGAATTTCTATTTCTAGATCCTTGAGAAATCGCCACACTGTCTTCCACAGTGGTTGAACTAATTTACACTCCCACCAACTGTGTAAGAGTGTTCCTGTTTCTCCACATCCTCTCCAGCATCTGTTGTCTCCAGACATTTTAATGTTTGCCATTCCAACTGGTGTGAGATGATATCTCAATGTGGTTTTGATTTCTATTTCTCTAATGACCAGTGATGATAAGCGTTTTTTCATATGTTTGTTGGCCTCATATATGTCTTCTTTTGAAACGTGTCTGTTCATACCCTTTGCCCACTTTTGAATGAGGTTGTTTGTTTTTTTCTTGTATATCTGTTTCAGCTCTTTGCAGATGCTGGTTATTATCCCTTTGTCAGATGGGTAGATGGCAAACATTTTTTCCCATTCTGTTGGTTTCTGATTCTCTCTAATGATTGTTTCTTTTGCTGTACAGAAGCTCTGAACTTTAATTAGATCCCACTTGTCTACCTTGGCTTTTATTGCCATTGCTTTTGGTGTTTTAGTCATGAAGTCCTTGCCTATGTCCTAGATGCTTTTGCCTACATTTTCTTCTAGTGTTTTTATGGTGTTAGGTTTTAGGTTTAAATATTTAATCCATCTGGAGTTGATTTTAGTGTAAGGTGACAGGTAGGGGTCCAGTTTCTGTTTTCTGCACATTGCTAGCCAGTTTTCCCAACGCAATTTATTAAACATGGAGTCCTTTCCCCATTGCTTGTTTTTGTCAGGTTTGTCAAAGATCAGATGGTTGTAGATGTGTGGTGTTTTTTCTGGGTTCTCTGTTCTGTTCCATTGGCCTATATCTCTGTTTTGGTACCAGTACCATGCTGTTTTGATTACTGTAGCCTTGTAGTATAGTTTGGAGTCCGGCAGTATGATGCCTCCAGCTTTGTTCTTTTTGCTTAGGATTGTCTTGGTAATGCAGGCTCTCTTGTGATTCCATATGAAGTTTAAAGTGGGTTTTTCCAGTTCTGTGAAGAAGGTCATTGGTAGCTTGATGGGGATAGCATTGAATCTATAGATTACTTTGGGCAGTATGGCCATTTTTTATGATATTAATTCTTCCTAACAATGAGCATAGAATATTTCTCCATCTGTGTGTGTCCTCTCTTATTTCCTTGAGCAGTGGTCTGTAGTTCTCCTTGAAGAGGTCCTTTACATCCTTTGTTAGTTGTATTCCTAGGTATTTTATTCTCTTTATAGCAAATGCAAATGGTAGTTTGCTCTTGATTTGGCTCTCTGTTTGTCTGTTTCTAATGATGAAATTATAGGTTGGCCATTAGTGTTTTCATAGCAATAGGAAATTTGGAAAGTATAATTGTCTAAGTACATGTAAGATTCAGCAGTGAGAATATTTTGGCATTATGTTCTTTAGGAAGAAGGAACAATGTTTAAATATCCATTAAATACTTAGGCATATGCATCTTTGAACTTTTGCCCTAATCTTCCTTTTCTATTCAATAGATTCAGCCGTTCTCTTGATTAAAGTGTAATTGACATACAAAATTTATACAATTTTATGTGTTTGGAGATGAGTATGCACCTATTAAAATGTCATTATCATCCCAAGCTTTGCCATAAACACATTCATAAACTCCAGAAGTTTTTTCATTCTTTTTTTATTGTTTGTGTTATAAAAACACTTACCATAATATCTATTCTTTTAGCAAAATTTTAAGTATACTTGTAGTATTGTTAACCGTAGGCATTTGTGTACTGTACAGTAGTAAATCACTTGGATTTTATTCACCCTGAAAAGCCAAAACTGTGTACTCTAATACCTCCTGTTTCTTCTGAGTTTTCACAGTAAGTACTTTGCTCACACCTCTGTGTTAGTGGGTATCATTATACTGATATTATTTTTAAATGTGTGCAATGGATGCTGTGGTATACTACCCTAGTATCCCTTTAGGACTAAGACATTCATTCTCACCGTTGCAGGAATATTTGCTTGTTGACAACTTGCAACTGTATCCCTCTCTGAGAATTGCTCTCAGCAGAAAGGAACTGCCTTGCCCTCTCCCCGAGGGAATCCTACATCTAATAACTGTTTGATGCAGAAGTACAAAGGCTTGGCCCATTGGCTCCAATTGGGTATAACTCTGAAGGGGCATTGAAGCTTCAGAACTCCCTGGGGGATTAACTGAGTTTGCTGTTGCAACTGCACTATACTGTAGTTCAGTGTCACCTTCTGCACAATGCTGCTTCATAGCTCTAACAAGAGCATTCTCTGAGAAATCTGATACATACAAATCTAAGGTAGCCTAAAGAAACTGATCTTAGCCATGTGTCTGTCTTTACCATTAGACTCTGTTATTGATAGGAAAAGATAATTTTCATTGTTCCATGGAACAACTCATATCTAGCTAACAATTATTGGATGCTTGCTATGGCTCAGGCATTATAAACTATAATTCTTCATAACAATTCTTAAATTAGGTAATACCATATTTCAATGATGCTAAAACCCACTAATTGTATAATGATTTATCAATATGTAACAGTTATTAGAGATGAGAGTGAAACAATTATATAACATATCACAGCACATAATCCTTATAAACACATTATAGTATTATACTTTAGTTCACTTTTTTTTACACGTAATACTTCTCTATGGTCAATATAAATAATCTTCTGAATATGCTCACCTCTTGTAAATAATCAGTATACACTTATATTCATAATTCAGCCTTATAACTTTGACTGATGTGGCATTCAAATTATCACCAAAACTCAAAATTACATCTAAAATACAGGGGATTTCTACTACATTTTCTATACTGTAAGAGTAATACAAGGGATCCCTTAATTAAGATTATACTTTCCTAAAATTTAAACAGTGTTTCTGAAAAGTTAGCAGAAAACTTAACAGATAGATATGCAGCAGCTCAAGGACAATTTATTGTAATGCTTAAATCAACCATAACAACCTCTTAAGTTTGAAAATTATATTTTAGGTGTTCTGCCCATTTTTGCTCTAATTATGTGACTTGGCATGTAATATTTATTACATGGACATCAAAACACACACAAGGACATCTCATTTTAATGCTAAATTATTGTGTTATTTTCAGGATATTTAAAATAATATTTAGGAATTTAAATTTATGTAAAACTTGTTTTGGTAATATGCACTGATATCAATGTAAATAAGTAAAATGAAATAGCAATTGGATGAACAGATACTTTCTGTGTTTGCTTGTTTGCACACATGTGAGCAATAGCCAATAAAACAAAATTGAGACAAAATGTCAAGTGTCACCTACTCTGACAGATGTATTTCAACATTCAATTGACATCACTGTTAGGTGCATCTTGATTTCAAAAAATTAAAATGTGAACATATTTTATCAGGTGAAATGGGGAATTGTTAGGAGGAGATTCAAGTTTACAGAGTTTTAAGTAAACCGAAATCACAAAGTTAGTGAATGGCAAAGCTGACATTTGAATAGTCCAGTCTGATCCTGGTGTCAGTGTTCTAAAGTTCCCTGAAAACTTATATTGGATCAATGAATAAATAAATACATTGATAAATTAACATAAACTTGATGGATTCAAGATAAAATACCATCTTACATATTTCAGACCAATCTGTTATGTTGCTTAAATTCAACTCCCTGTAATATTAAAAGAAAAATGGAATCTTGAAAAATTAGATAATTGACACTAGTCTGTTGATATAAAGAAGAGAACAAAGGGTGATATGTTAAAGATAGCATTTGAGACATTGAGAAATATGGTCTGAACCAAGAGAAATTTAGCAGGCTAAATGGAATTTTGTGGAATAAGAAATATTGAGATCTATTTGCAAGTCTGTGAATATTTTTTCTAACCTATGAAAATTAGCGTATTCACTCAGTAACTTTGTAGGTCAGGTAATTTTATAAGTATTTTTAAAAACATTGGTGATATCTAAAAGAAAGAATGAAAAATCATCAGGGACTTATACTAATAACCTCTGGGAATTTAAAAGTTAGCTATTTCAGCAAGAAACACACGGACAAGAGTCTTTAGGCAATGACTTGTTTCAAACTGTGGCAGATTATATTGCTAGCATTAATCAGGCATGTGCATCACCATGTCTATACAACAGCTTAAGGCTATATGGCTTTATTTAGAAAATATATATGTGCATTTAGTTGGTCGTGTGTGTGTGTGTGTGTGTGTGTGTGTGTGTGTGTGTGTGTATTAAGTGCCTATAACTGAAGGAACATAGTCTTTTAATAGAATTGTTTTTCTATTTTTGCATGAATTTTACTAGTGATTTTTAAAAACAAGATATGGTTTTATGATTCCCAAGAGTACAATGAAATTAGTTTTGTAATCTTTTCCAAATCTATTCATAAACTTTGGATTCTAAATCAATCTAAACATTTTCCAGAGAACACCTCTTGATAATATTTATCAAATAATTGAATTGTCATGAATATTACACAGGAACCATATGTTTCCTTGGAGTAAGAAATGATGTTAAATGTATTATTATACTGAGAACAAAAGATATATGTGGATATTATTATTTACCCTTATGCAACTTTTAATTTAAACAGGTTAAAATATCAACTCAAACTAGTACTATTTTTTATAACTGCAAGTAAATTAATTTAGTAAAGTATAAAATAAAAAAGTCAATAAAACAAAATCACTTCCCTCTTCAACTTTTAACAGCAGACCCTCACTCTGTGAAATATGAGAGCTACATGACTTGATTCTGTATTCCCAAATTTATCTAGTATCTGCTGGATTTTAGGAGATAGTTTAGTGAGCAGACAAGTGCAAACTAGTGGGTAAGTTAAAGCAAATCATTTTAGCTGAACTTGGACGAGGAGGAAAAACTAACAGATTTAAAAATTTTAAATAATGATTCAAATTCCATTTTATTTTGTCAGAAATTTCCATAGTGTAAAATTAATATTTGTAAACAAACGCTAAATTAATAAATTTTAATCAGTTTGCTCTCTAGAAATAAGGGGAATGTGACTCACTGAAGGTTATATTGAGGGCTTGCTATCTGCTACTTCTTTATGTGATGAGGAAGAAGGCTGCCTGTCTGTGCTTAATCATCATGTCATACAACTAAGGAAAATATCATCATCTTATCACCATAATCATCAACCTAACAATCACTCCATAAAAGAGTATTTCCAAAAGGCTATATGTCTACTCTCAACATCAAATAATAATTTACAGAAGCTTAAGAAAGTATCTTGAACATTTCAACTTTATACTTTTTAAAGGCTGAATTATAGATATGATGAAAGTTTTTTTCAAGATTACCTAGGTCCACAAATAGCCTCACTGCCCAGGAAAACACCAAGGATTTTGTAGAGTCCAAATGTAGTATAATTGCATGAGAAAGTACTATTATAATAATAACTGGAAAATGCAAGATGTCTGAATATTGATCAATACACATTTGTATAACTCATTGTCAGAATAATTTAAAATAGTAGCTAGATATCTATTTTCCCTAGGTTTATTGAGATAAAATTGACAAAAATAATAATGCTATATTTTCACTTTACAAATGTCTTGATTTTAATTAGTTCCAAAAGATCAGGAATGTTCCATCAGAAGAAATTATAACTGATTAATATTTCATCATTGCCAAAGCATACCTTGCCAAATATCTTTGATTTATACTTGAGTCTTGAAATATGTTTGTATATTCATAAGCTGAGTTTTAGGTACATAACTTTTTCAAAAACTCTATCAAATGAAAGTATAAAACAAAGTCAAGTTAAAGTTCATTATAGCTACTTGAATCTATTTTTTTAAAGGACATGCGTAATGTGTATTTGTGGACAATTATTTTATAGCTGCTTTAATGCCAACAGCTATAGCCAATCTCTTTTGTTTATGGAATAAAAACAGCGTGAAAGAACAAAATAATCAGAAAGATTATATAACAACATGTCCTATATAAGCAGTATGAAAAAAGCAGTGAAAGTTTATTGCTTATACGGATTAAATTAATTAACAATTATTTAATTAGCTGTTACCACCACATAGGAAATATAATGGCAAGAAGCCCAGACAATGTTAAGAAAGAGAATAATCAAATTCATTTGAATTAAAATTCATTGTACCCTAACATTTTCCTGTATCTTCAGCATAGTACAAAAAATAACAAATATATATTTTTGTATTTATTACAACACTTAGATATATTTCTGTAAAAACATAAGAATGTAGTACACAGATGTATCAGATTCTTTAAGAGACAAGAATGCATTTAGAAGCAGCAATAGTTTCTGTATTTATTTTTATTTATTTTTTGTCTCAATGATTTTGTGGGTACAAGTGATTTTTTATTACATGGATGAATTGCATATTGGTGATATCTGAGATTTTAGTGCACCTGTTACCCTAGTAGTGTACATTGTTCCCAATATGTAGAAAAAGCTTGGTAGTGAAACTGCTATTTTTAAAACCATCAGCTTTCGTGAGGCCCATTCAATATCGCAAGAAGAGCAGGGAAAGACCCACTCCCATGATTCAATCATCTCCAACCTGGTCTCTCCCACAACATGTGGGATTATGGCAGCTACAAGATGGCATTTGGGTGGAGACCTTTCCCCCCAGTCCCCAAAGTTCATTGTATCATTCTTATGTCTTTGCATCTTCATAGTTTAGTTCCACTTATGAGTGAGAACATACAATGTTTGGTTTTCCATTCCTGAGTTACTTCACTTAGAATAATAGTCTCCTATCCAGTTTGCTGTGAATTCCATAAATTCATTTCTTTATATGGCTGAGTAGTATTTCATTGTCTACACACACTACAATTTCTGTATCTACTCATTGTTTATGGGCATTTGGGTTGGTCCCATATTTTTGCAATTACAAATTGTGCTGCCATAAACATGCATTCACAAGTATCATTTTTGTATAATGACTTCTTTTCCTGCAGGTAGTGGGATTGCTGGATCAAATGGTAGTTCTACTTTTAGTTCTTTAAGGATTATGCACACTGTTTCCATAGTGGTTGTGCTAGTTTACATTCCCCCCAGCAGTGTTGAAATGTTCTCTTTTCAGTGCATCCATGCCAACACCTAGTTTTTTTTTTTTTCTCTCTTTTTTTTTTTTTATTACAGCCATTCTTGCAGGAGTAAGCTGGTATCACATAGTGGTTTCGATTTGCATTTCCCTGATTATTACTTATGTTGAGTGTTTCTTCATATATTTGTTGGCCATTGGTGTATCTTCTTTCGAGAATTGTCTATTCATATCCTTAGCTCTCTTTTTAATGGGATTGTTTTCTTCTTGCTAATTTGTTTGTCCACTTTTTAATATGGTTGTTTTCTTCTTGTTGAATTTTTTGAGTTCTTTGTAAACAAGTATATTTGCATTGCTGTAAAACAGATCTCCTAAACATTTTTATCTTGCAAATTTAAAACTCTAAATCCATTAAACACCAACTCCCTTTCATTCCCTCCTCCCAAATATAACTACCATTCTGCTTTTGTCTTGATAAATTTGACTTAGAGCATCATATAAAGTGGAGCCATACTTTATATTTAGTTACTGTCTGACTTATTTCACTTAGCATAATGATCTCAATGTTCATTCATGCACAGTATGTGAAAAAATCATTCATTTTAAAATATGAATAATATTTTATTGTATGTACGGACCCCAACTTACATTTTTTTACATAATAATGGCAAAAGTGTTATACACCTTATAGACATTATACTACTGTCCAGATTGAACCATGAAGGAATTCAAAACCTGAAGAGACCAATAACAAGTAATTAGATTGAAGCTGCAATAAAAAGTCCCTCAGTAACAAAAAGCCCAAGACCTAATGGCTTCGTTGATTAATTCCACCAAACATTTAATGAAATAATACTAATCCTACTCAAGCTATTCTGAAAAATAGAGGAGATACTTCCAAATTCATTCTATTAAGGCGTTACTCTCCTGATACCAAAAGCAGAGACACATTAAAAAAAATGCTATCCCCATCAAGCTGCCATTGACTTTGTTCATGGACATGAAAAAAAAAAATACTTTAACCTTCATATGAAACCAAAAGAGAGCCTGCATAGCCAAGGAAGAAAAAAAAAAAAAAAGAAACAAAGCTGGAGGCATAACACTACCTGACTTCAAACTATAATACAAGGCTACAGTAACAAAAACAGCATGGTACTTGTACCAAAACAGAGATATAGACCAATGGAACAGAACAGAGGTCTCGGAGGCAACACAACATATCTACAACCATCTGATCTTTAACAAACCTGACAAAAACAAGCAATGGGAAAAGGATTCCCTATTCAAAATGGTGTTGGGAAAGCTGGCTAGCCATATGCAGAAAGCTGAAACTGGATCTCTTTCTTACACCTTATACAAAAATTAACTCCAGATAGATTAAAGATTTAAACATAAGACCTAACACCATAAAACCCCTAGGAGCCAAAATAGACAAATGGGATCTAATTAAAGAGCTTCTGCACATCAAAATAAACCATCATTTGAGTGAACTGGCAATCAGTAGAATGGGAAAAGATTTTTTGCAATCTACTTATCTGACAAATGGCTAATATCCAGAATCTACCAAGAACTTAAGCAAATTTACAAGAAAAAAACAACCCATCAAAAAGTGGGTGAAGGACATGAACAGACACAAAACCAGATTGAGATACCATCTCACACCAGTTAGAATGGTGATTATTAAAAAATCAAGAGACAGCAGATGCTGGAGAGGATGTGGAGAAATAGGAACACTTTTACTTTGTTGGCAGGAGTGTAAATTCATTCAACCATTGTGGAAGACAGGGTGGTGATTCTTCAAGGATCTAGAAATAGAATTACCATTTGACTCAGCAATCCCATTACTGGGTTTATACCCAAAGGATTATAAAACATTCCATTATAAAGACACATGCATGCGTATGTTCATTGCGGCACTGTTCACAATAGCAAAGACTTGGAACCAACCCAAATGTCCATCAGTGATAGACTGGATGAAGAAAATGTGGCACATAAACACCATGGAATGCTGTGCAATCATAAAAAATGATGAGTTCATGTCCTTTGCAGGGACATGGATGAAGCTGGAAACCATCATTCTCAGCAAACTGATGCAAGAGCAGAAAACTAAACACTGCATGTTCTCACGCATAAGTGGGTGTTGAACAATGAGAATACATGGACACAGGGAGGGGAACATTACACATTGGGGGCTATTGGTGGGTGGGGGTCTATGGGAGGGATAGCAGGGGGTAGGGGGATTGGGGAGGGATAACAGGAGAAATACCTAATGTAGGTGACAGGGATGGATGCAGCAAATCACCATGGCATGTGTGATAGTATACATAGGTATACATAGTATACATAGGTATACTATGTAACAATCCTGCACAATATGCACATGTACCCCAGAACTTAAAGTACAATAATTTTTTTAAAAGTCAGAGGGAAATCTCAGGATATTCTCAGTTCTTTTCTGAGCATTCATTCTGTGTTAGGCTGGTGCATTGCTTTCCAACTTCCTCCGTTTATGTAGGCACTTTTTGAATAACCTAATTTCCCAAAGAAAAGTCTTTCCATAGTTTATCCTCCAGGATTTCAGTGCACTTGTAATCTTTTGCCCTAGCCAGCTGCTGGATGTTCCTTTGCCTTATACTGGTTTTGAGAAATGCTTCCCTCTTTTCTGCCCTTAGTGAGTTTCAACTTAGCCAACACAAGGTAAGTGCTTGCAGCAGTCCTTCAAGTAGCCCTGAGAGTTTAGATCAGATAAGCAAAGCTCTTTGAGAATAAAGTCTGCTCTGCTCCTTCCGGAACCAGATACCAGTGTCCTATACTAGGGACACAGGCTACCATCTTCATGACTGCTGTTGTGCCAGAAGGCAGGGAGGCCAGGGCTGGCAGGAGAGACAAGGGAAAGTAAAAATGCCACAACCTTTTTCTAATGTTTTCAAGTTGCATTTTGCTTGATTAAGCATTCTCTTGGTTGCTATATATTATTTACCATAGTTCCAATAAAGTTGATTCTGAGAGACTTTGCTTCAATTTTTCATTTTTCTGTGAAGAAATGGATCCTTGGACTTCTTCACTCTGCCATTTTTGCTGCTATCTGATTTATGCATTTTAAGTACCTATGTTCTATTTGCCGTGGATCTGTGGTTTGTTACACAAATGTTCCCACCAAAACCATGACACTTCATTCTCAGCTGTTGAGGTGTTTACTGCAGATGAGCCAGACCTAAATCCTTTCCTCAGAACTTCTCTCAGCTGAAGTTCAGTATCTTTTTTAAGTTTATACCTTACTAGGAGTTGGTTGTATTGGTCAGTAAAAATGGACAAAAACTTGACTCTTTTGCCAAGGCGTCTGACAATCCGGAAATCCAGGAAAACTGAGAATATACCATGCCTTCACATTCTTATGGGATTGTTGAGCCTTTCTTACCCTTTTATGGATATTATTCACTTCCCAATAACTTTTGCACTAAAACTAAGTCTCAGATGCTACTTCTTGGCACACAGGAGTTAAAGCATTCAGACATTAAAACACCTGAGGAAAATAAAATTAGTTTGTGTTAATTTGCACAGTTTGCATACCTCTTTGCATGTAGCCATTATCAATTATTTTTCTAACTTCTTACAAAAAAATTAATGTTTAACAAAAATTAGGCTAGTTATCAAGTTTTATTGTTTATATGATTTACATTTTTTTCTTATTGAAAATCAGAGATTTACCTGTATGTATTCTTTATAAATTTATTTCAGAATTTTTCAATGATAATGGATACATGCTGTTCTCATCGTAGTGAGTTCTTGAGTGATCTGGTTGTTTAAGATCACTGCCCTTGCTCCTGCTCCCACTATGTGAGACACCTTGCTCTCCTTTCACCTTCTGCTATGAATGGAAGCTTCCTGAGGCCTCCCCAGAAGGAGAAGCTGCTATGCTTCTTGTACAGCCTGTACAACTGTGAGCCAATTAAATCTCTTTTCTTTATAAATTACCCAGTCTCAGGTATTTCTTTACAGCAATGTGGGAATGAGCTAATAAATATGTCATGGTATATAGCCTACATTTTATCACTACAAGTCTGTAACACCTTTCCTCTCTCCAAACACAGAGAGATCTCTGATTTTTCCAGCAAATTCCTATAAATACAGCAAATTCCAAAAACTCATGTCATCTTTGAAAACAATATTTTCATTTTAGAATGGTTTTAAACTTATGGAAAATTTGTGACAGTAGTACAGAGAATTACCACATAGCCTACTACCAGTTTTACCTCTTAATGTGTAATATTAGTATGGTGTATTTTTCAAAACTAATGAACCCAGTATTGATACACTATTATTAACTAAAGTTTATATTTTATTCAGAATTCTGTAGTTTCTTCCTATTGCCTTTTCTGTTCTAGAATCCCATCAAAGATACCACTGGCATTTAGGCATTATGTCTTAGGCTTCTCTTGTCTGTGATAATTTCTGAGACTCCTTATTTTTAAAGACCTTGACAGTTTTAAGGAGTACTGGGCAGGTATTTTGCAGAGTGTCTTTTCGTTGGGATTTGTTGGATGTTTCTCTAATGATTAGATGGAGATTATGTGGTTTTAGAAGGAAGACCACAGAGCTAAAGTGCCAGTCTCTTCATTTCGCATAAAGGGTATATGCTATAAACATGACATATCAGTGTTGATATTAACTTTGATCATCTTGCTTGAGGTAGCATTTGACAGGTTTCTCTACAGTAAAGTTACTCTCTTTCTCTTTTTCCATGTTGTATTCTTTGGAAGGAAATCACTCTAGCAACTCACACAAAAAGAGAAAAACCTATGTTGCTCATGTGGAAGATCTACGTGAATTATTTGAAATTCTTCATAAGACAGTTGCCAAATTATCCCCCCCTACTTATTTAATATAATTATTTTTATTAATGTAATTATAACTGAACTCAAGGGTATAGAATGTATACTTTGAGTTATGATGTGGTACTAAGTTATTTTGTGGCTCAAATTTTTCCAGCTTTAGCCATTGGGATTCCATCAACTGGAATTTAGATTATGTATTTATTTGCCTACCCATCATTGTGATCATTGTGGGTGTTACCTTGTTGGTTTGTTGCTTTTATTTTTTTAAAGTGCTTTCTCACTCTCTGGAATTATGATTCTCTAGACTCATCTTGTACATTTATTGTCATAGTTCTAGAATCAGCATTTATCCAAAGTACCCTAGTTCCTTTCAATAAAGTATGCTATTAAAAGCTAAAATCTGGGTACTGGTTGTGCTTGATACTTCTAGGGTGTTATTAATTCTAGATCTCACAACACATCAAGGAGATAATATATGTGAATACTATGTGTAAAGAGATCTAGAAGCAACATTTTACTAGCGTGTGTGTGTGTGTGTGTGTGTGTGTGTGTGGGTGTGTGTGTGTTAGTAAAGTGTTGTATTATATATGTATATACATTAGTAAAAAGTAAAAATGCCATGATGCTTTCCTAACGTTTTCAAGTTGCATTTTGCTTGATTAAACATTCTCTTGGTTGCTTTATATTATTTACTATAGTTCTAGCAAAGTTGATTCTGACAGTTTTTGCTTCAATTTTTCATCTTTCCATGGAAACTCAGACCTTTGGACTTCTTTACTCTGCCGTTTTTGCTGACATCTGATTTATGTATTTCAAATATATATGTTCTATTTGTAGTGGATCTGTTGTATATGTATATACATAGGTTAGTATTCACACATATTATCTCCTTGATGTGTTGCGAGATCTAGAAGCAACAACACCCTAGCAGTATCAAGCCAATGTATTATATATATATATATATATATATATATATACACACACACACACATATATATATACACACACATATATATATACACACATATATATATACACACATATATATATATACACACACACATATATATACACACACACATATATATACACACATATATATATATACACACACACATATATATACACACACACATATATATACACACATATATATATACACACATATATATATATACACATATATATATACACATATATATATACACACATATATATATATAGTGTAAATATTTCTACATGCTACCATCTGCACCTGTATTAAACTAAAAATGGGTTCATTTTGATGCAATTAACGCTGATTCATTGCCACCTAGACATTCTAACTTTCTTTCCTTATTTATCTGTAACCTCTAAATACAACAGTGAAAAAACTGGCTCCCACCATTTTTTATACATTTTCTAAATTGTTCAGTTTCAGTGAACTTGTATTGTGGTTTCAGAGTTGTCTACCCACAACACATGGGAAACAATGTTATCAACTAGAGTACAGTCCTTATATACAGTTGCTTTTGAATTTAGTTTTGCAGATTTAGACTCATTTTCAAAGTTACTTAGGTCAGAACTTGATTTCTCTACCTCATTCAGTGAGGTGTTTAATAACTGTCATACATTTAGATTTTCTTGTCACATTCTACATCCCATTTGGGGGTTTCCAAATGTAAATGATTTTTTTTTTAATTTGCAAAAATTAAACTATGCTCTTTATGTTATACCTATGGGATTTGGCAAAAAATTAAAGTTTTAAATGTACCATATCAATACCATAGAGAGTAGTTTTACTACTCTAAGAAGCTCCCATGTACTTCAACTATTCCACCATTCCCCTTTCCCCTAAACTGGCAAACACAGTTTTTATCTTCTCTGTAAGTGTCATCTTCTCCAGGATGTCATATTATTGGAATCATAAAATATTTAGGAACTTCGGGCTTTTTTCTTGCAATTAAGCATATACATTTAAAAATTATCCATAGCTTCTGAACAGCAAAAGAAATAATCAGCAGAGTAAACAGACAACCAACAGAGTGGGAGAAGGTCTTTTCAATCTATACATCCAAGGGACTAATATTCAAAATCTATAAGGAACACAAAAAAATCAACAAGAAAAAAAACCAATCTCATAAAAAAGTTGATTGAGGACATGAATAGACAATTCTCAGAAGGAGATAAACAAATAGCCAGCAAACATAAAAAATGCTCAACATCACCAGTTATCAGGGAATCAAAACCACGATGTGATGCCACCTCATTCCTACAAGAATGGCCATAATAAAAGTTAAAAATAAAACAGTTTTTGGCATGGATGTGGTGAAAAGGGAACATTTAAACATTGCTGGTGGAATGTAAACTAGTACAACCACTATGGAGATTCCTTAAAGAACTAAAAGTAGATCTATCATTTGATCCAGCAATCCTACTCCTGGGTATCTACTCAGATGAAAAGCAGTCATATAAAAAGATACTTGAACATGCATATTTATAGCAGCACAATTTTTAAAAATGTTACATATATATATATATATATATCTTGTACATTAGATTCTAGGGTACATGTGCAGATCATGCAGAATTGTTGCATAGGTACATACATGGCAATGTGGTTTGCTGCCTCCATTCCCCTGTCACCTATATCTGGCATTTCTCCACATGTTATCCCTCCCCAACCTCCCTACCCCCCACTGTCCCTCCCTTAGACCCCCACAACAGACCCCAGTGTGTGATGCCCCTCTCCCTGTGTCCACGTGTTCTCATTGTTCAATACCCACCTAAGAGTGAGAACATGCAGTGTTTGATTTTCTGTTCTTGTGTCAGTTTGATGAGAATGATGGTTTCCAGACTCATCCATGTCCCTACAAAGGACACGAACTCATCATTTTTTATGGCTGCATAGTATTCCATGGTGTATATGTGCCACATTTTCCTTGTTCAGTCTATCATTGATGGGCATTTCAGTTGGTTCCAGGTCTTTGCTATTGTAAACAATGCTGCAGTGAATATACGTGTGCATATGCCTTTATAACAGTGATTTATATTCCTTTGGATATATACCCAGTAATGGGATTGCTGGGTCAAATTGAAATTCTAGTTCTAGGTCCTTGAGGTATCGCCACACTGTCTTCCACAATGGTTGAACTAATTTACACTCCTACCAACAGTGTAAAACTGTTCCTACAAAGGACACGAACTCATCGTTTTTGATGGCTGCGTAATATTCCATGGTGTATATGTGCCACATTTTCCCTGTCCAGTCTATCAATGATGGGCATTTGGGTTGGTTCCAGGTCTTAGTTATTGTAAACTGTGCTGCAATGAACATTCGTGTGCATGTGTCCTTGGGACATGGATGAACCTGGAAGCCATCATTCTCAGCAAACTGACACAGGAGCAGAAAATCAAACACCACATGTTCTCACTCATAGACGGGTGTCGAACGATGAGAACACATGGACCCAGGGAGGGGAGCACTACACACTGGGGTCTGTCGAGGGGAAATAGGGGAGGGACAGCGGGGGGTGTAGAGTTGGGGGGGATGGCATGCGGAGAAATGCCAGATATAGGTAATAGGGAGGAAGGCAGCAAATCACACTGCCACGTGTATACCTGTGCAACAATCTTGCATGTTCTTCACATGTACCCCAAAACCTAAAATGCAGTAAAAAAAGGTGTTCCTATTTCTCCACATCCTCTCCAGCATCTTCTGTCTCCTGATTTTTTAATGATCGCCGTTCTAACAGGTGTGAGATGGTATCTTAATGTGGTTTTGATTTACATTTCTCTAGTGACCAGTGATGATGAACAATTTTTCGTATGTTTGTTGGCCTCATGTATATCTTCTTTTTAAAAGTGTCTGTTCATGTCCTTCACCTACTTTTGAATGGGTTTGTTTGTTTTTTTTTCTTGTAAATCTGTTTTAGTTCTTTGTAGATTCTGGATGTTAGCCCTTTGTCGGATGGGTAAATTGCAAAACTTTTTTTTTCCATTCTGTTGGTTGCCGGTTCACTCTGATTATTTCTTTTGCTGTACAGAAGCTTTGGAGTTTAATTAGATACCATTCGTCTATTTTGGCTTTTGTTGCCAATGCTTTTGGTGTTTTAGTCATGATGTTCTTGCCTATGCCTATGTCCTGAATGGTTTTGCCTAGGTTTTCTTCTAGTGTTTTTATGGTGTTAGCAGCATAATTTTCAATTGCAAAATTATGAACCTAGCAGAAATGCCAATCAATCAACAAGTAGATAGAGAAAATGTCACACACACACACACACCCCATGGAATACTACTCGGTCATGAAAAACAATGAAATAATGGCATTCACAGCAACTTGGATGGAATTGGAGATCATTATTTTAAGTGAAGTAATTTAGGAATGAAAAACCAAACTTATGTTCTCACTGTTCTTACTTGTAAGTGGGAGCTAAGCTATGAGGATGCAAAGGCATAAGAATAATGCAGTGGACTTTGGAAACTCAGTAGAAATGGTGGGAAGGTGATGAGGGATAAAATCTACACATTGGGTACAGTGTACACTGCGCTTCAGGTGATGGGTGCATCAAAATTTCAGAAATCACCGTTAAAGAACTTATTCATGTAACCACATACCATCTGTTTCCCCGAAAACCTACTGACATTAAAAAAAAATCCGTATTTATACGTTACTTTATTTGTTTTTACTTTTAAACACTATTCCACTTTATGATTTGTCACAGTTTGCTTATTCATTCACCTCTTGAAGTATACTTGATTGCTTCTAGTTTTTGGTAACTATGAATAAAGGTGCTTTAAATTTGCATTCAGTTTTCTTTCATTTGTTACTGTTGAGTTTTATGAGTTTATATTTTGTATACACATTCTTTGTTATGTATGTATTTTGCAAATATTTTATCCCAATCTGTACTTGTCTTTTTACTAACAGTGGTTTTTGCAAAGCAAAACATTTTAATAAAGTTTAGCTTAACAAATATTTGCTTCCTTCATGAATCATGCTATTGGAATTTTATTTTAAAAGCTCATCAAAAAACTCAAGGTCAGATAGATTTTTGTAGTATGTTTTCTTTGTAAATTTTGGTAGTTTTACACTTACTTATGGGAATATAATACATTCTGAATTGATTTTGCATAAAATATAAAGGTTTACATCCAGTTTTTAAAATTTTTTTGAATATAGACAACCATTTGTTTTAATACTCTTCATTGAAAAGATTATTCTTTATCCGTTGAAATCAGTTCCACTACTTCATTGTCACAGAGCAGTTGATCATACTTATGTTGGTATATTTATGGTTGTTCTACTCTATACCACTGACCAATGTTTCTGTTCTTTCATCAATTCCAGAAAGTCTTCGTTATTGTAACCTTACAGTAAGTCTTAAAATCAGCTGCATAAAATCTCCAACTTTGTCTTTTCTTCTATATGGTATTGACTATTCTAGGTCTTTTGCCTTTTTATCTTGGTGTATTTATACCTATTAAATATGTTGCCAGCATTTTGGATGGAATTATGTTAAATATATATTGCAAAGCAGAAAATATTTCAGTCTATGAGCAAACAATGTCTCTTCATTTGTTTACAGTCTTTGATTTCTTTCATTAGAGCTTAGAGGTTTTTTGCCTTTACATTGTGTATATATTTTGTTATACTTATCCATAGGCATTTCTTTACTTTTGGTATTATTTTAAATAGTATTAAAATCAAGTGCCAAGTGTTTAATGATGGCATATAGAATATAAATTCACTTTTGTGTATTAATTTTGCATCCTATAGCCTTACTCTACTTGCTTATTAGTTCCAGGAGACTTTTCTCTCAATTATTTGGAATTTTCCATGGAGAAAATGTTACCTGTGAATAGAGACAATTTTACTTTTTCCATCTTAATCTGTATGTGTGTGGGTTTCATCTTATTGTACTTGTCTCATCTTAACTGTATTAACCAAGGCTGATAGTATGATGTTAAATAAGAATTGTGAATGAGAATATTATACATTTTTCCCTTGTTCCCAATGTTTTTGGGAAATGTCTAGTTTTCTACCATTAAGTATGATGTTAGAAACAGATATTGCATAAGTTTTGTCTATCAAGTTGTGGAAATTTCCTTCTACTATTAGTTTGCTGGGAGGAATTTTTTTTTTTTTTAAATCATGAAGGAGTGTTGGATTTTGTTAATGTTTTTGAATCAATTGACATGATCATATAATCTTCCTCTTTAGTCCATTGATTTGGTGGATTACATTGTTTGATTTTTCAAAGGGTTTCAGCCTTGCATACCTGGAATAAATCCAACTTTATCATGTATCATGGTGTATAATTATTTTTGTAATGTAAAGGGTCCACTTTGCTAATATTTTGTTGATATTTTTACATCTATCATTATGAGAGATATTGGTCTGTGGTTTTCCTTCTTGTTTTGTACTAGAGTAATAGTAACCTCAATGAATAAGTTAGAAAGTATTCTTTATTTTTTGCATAATTTGACATACTTTCTTCTTAATATATTTGATATATTTTATCAGATGAAACTTTCTGGACCTTGTGTGTTTTTTTTAAGGAAGTAGTTAATTATTAACTTAATTTCTTCAGTAGATAGATATAAGATTATCTAGGCTACCTGTTTCCCCTTGTGTGATTTTTGATAGTTATGTCTTTTGAGGAATTGCTTCATTTCATTTGAGTAATCAAATACTGGGCGTAGAAATTTTCATAGTATTCTATTATTATTATTATATCCATAAGATTAGAGAACATAGTTTGTATGATTTCTATTTATGCTAATGTGTGCTTTATGGCCCAGAATGTAGTCTATTTTGAGTAAATGGTCTGAGCTTGAGAAACATACATTTAATATTGTTGTTACATAAAATAACCTGTAAATATTGATTGGATCAAATTGATTTGAGTGCTCTTCAGGTCAACTATACCCCTATTTATTTTCTTGCTCTTGATTTATCAATTATGGAGAGAAAAGTGTTAAAGTATTCGAATATAATTGTGGGTTTTTCTTTTTTATTTTTCTTGTTTTTAGCTTTAAGATTTTGGTTCACAAATTTGGAGGGTCTGTGTCTAGATGCACACACATTTTGGCTATGAACGAAAGTTTTCTGAAAAGAAATTTAGAGAACAGAGACTTTATTTTAGTAAACAATTTGTAAACCAGAGAGACACAGTTTTTGATGTAAAACGAAACTGTGTTCCAGTGAACAAAGAGTTTGTCTTTCATACAGAAAGTTCCATCATAGGTTCTTATATGCAAATGAAAGATTCTAACTTGCTTAGCCCTGATTGGCTGAAAGTTTTGAGCTCTGATTTGTTGATGTTTGCTGAGTTCTGATTGATCAATGTATGTCATAGCTTATTGGTTGGTTCAGGTGGCATAAACAGGAACAGCTAGCTATGAAAGTCCCAAAGGTAAGGAGACATGTGGGTTCTCTGTGAACTCAGATCACTTGTCAACAAATGGTCATTTGCCTGTCATTTGATTTTAGTTCAGGTAAGCCACTCAGAATACATCTTGAGGGATTGAGGGACTGTCTCTTTTAGGGTTCACACTATTCAAGTTTTAAAAAAATTAGTTTTAACTTGCTAAGTCTCTTTCTCCAGCCCTTTACTTTGAACCTTCCTGACTCTGTATGTTAAACGTGGGGTTGTGATACGTAACATATAGTTGAGTCTTGTTTTGTATAAAATATTTTGTTTTACCTTCATTTACTCCATCTTGAACACTAGTCTATTTAGGTGTTTTTGATGCATATTACCTTCTTTCTCAATAAAATATTTTGAGTTTTTCTCTGTTACCTTTAATATTTTTTATCATGATATTAAAAACTATTTTCTGTTAAAAACGCCATGACATGCGTATACCTATGCAACAATACTGTAAGATCTGCCCTTGTACCCCAGAACTTAAAATATAATTTTAAAAAATGAAAATAAATAAATTTTTTTAAAACCCCTATTTATTTATTTATTTATTTTTACAGCACAAGTCTGCTGTTGATAAATTACCTCAATTTTTGTTTTTCTGAGGAAATTTTAATTTCTCTTTCACTTTTGAGGAACAATTTCAGTCGATACAGAATTCTGGCTTGGTAGGTTTCTCCTTTTGACAATACATATTTTACTTCATTTTAAAATCTTAACCTCATAAATATTCTTCTGAAGATAATGTATTCCATTTTTCCACAGATTTATTGAGTTATAAATGGCAAATACAATTTTATATATGTGATATATGTATACATTGTGAAATAATTACCAAAATCATGCTGGTTAACATATTTATAATGTCACAGAGTTTCCTTTTTTTATTATGGTGAGAATACTTAAGATCTACACTATTAGCAAATTTCACCACAATATATGCCTCCTGGGTTCAAGCGATTCTTTTGTCTCAGCCGCCTGAGTAGCTGGGGTTACAGGCATGCACCACCACGCCTGGCTAATTTTGTATTTTTAGTAGAGACAGGGTTTCTCCATGTTAGTCAGGCTGGTTTCGAACTCCCAACCTCAGGTGATCTGCCTGCCTCCGCCTCCCAAAGTGCTGGGGTTACAGGTGTAAACCACTGTGTCCAGCCTGTTAATGACTTTTCTACTTCTCTTTCTATCAGTCTGACTTTTGAAAATTTCACATATAAGTGAGATCATGCGGTAGTTGCCTTTTTGTGCCTGGTTTATTTCACTTAAAATAATGTCCATCAGGTTTATTTATGTTGCAATTGTCAGGATTTTCTTTAAGGAAAAATTATATTCCATTACACACACACACACACACACACACACACACACACACACACACTGTCTTTATGCATTTGTTTATTAGCACTTAATTTATGTCCATATGTCATATGTTGGCTATTACAAATAATGCTGCAATTAACATGATAATGCAGATAACTCTTTGAGTTAGTAATTATATTTAGCTTTTGATATATACCAGAAGTGAAGTTGCTTGATCATATACTAGTTATATTTTTAACTTTTTGAGGAATGTTCATATTGTATTCTATAATGGCTATACCAATATACATTTCTACCAACAAAGAGTAAGGGCTCCCTTTTTTCCATACCTTTACCAACACTTGTTTTCATTTGACATTTTGAAAATAGCCATCAAAATACGTGTGAGGTGATATTTTATTGTGGTTCTGATTTGTATTTCCCTGATGATTATAGATGCTGAGCATTTTTTTTCTTCTACATTTTGGCCATTTGTATGAATTCTTTCGAAAAAATATGTATTCATATCCTTTGCCCATTTTAAAAATTGGCTTATTTTTAAAATTAATTTGTATAAATTACTTCACTATTTTTTTTTCTTACATGTTTTCCTTGGAGAAATCTGTTGCAAATTTTATCTTTTTTCCTCTATTCGTATGGTTTTATTTTTCCCTCTGGCTTCTTTTAAGATTTCCTCTTTGTCTTTGGAGTTCTACATTTTGAATTTGTTATGCCTTGGGGTATACATGTGTTTGTGTGGTTTGTTTTCTTGTTTGTTTGTTGATATTTATTCAGCCTGATGATATCTTTCTTAATTTGTGTTTTTGGTTTGTCATATTTTTGAAAAGTTATTGGCTATCATTGCATTAAATATTACTACTTTATTATCTTTTCCTTGTGGTGTTCAATTATGGATACATTTTATCTTTTGAAATTGTCTCATAGTTTGTTAGTTTGCTCTTCAGGGTGTGTGTGTGTGTGTGTGTGTGTGTTCTCTTTACTTCCTTTTCCTTTTTACCTTTCAGTTGGAGTGTTTCTATTAAAACATTGTCATATTCACTGAGTATTTACTTAGCTATGCCAAATGTACTGAATAACTCATCGAATGTGTTCTTCATTTCTGTTATATTATTATTTTTGTTTTGTTTTCTAGCACTTCTTCTTAACTATTAGACTTTTCATCTCTGTTTACACCATCCATTTTCCCACATTGTCCATCTTTTCATTAGATCACTTGACATTATTTATTATTTTTTATTCTGTTTCTGATGACTGTAATACCTGTGCCATATTTGAGTTTTGTTTTTGTGATTTTTTTTTCCATTCTGTTTTGTCTTTTGGCTTACCTTGGAATTTTGTTTTATTGCAAAGGTTTATGACTCCAAGGTTTCTGTCTAGGTAGGCGAATCTCTTCTGTGGTTTTAAGTATACACCAATCTCTAAAGATTTTGACGTGGTAGTTTTTCCTGCAACCTCAGTTCTTTGATTGATCCAACAAAAGTCATTTATTTTATCTTTTTCCAGTGTTTTCTCATAATGACAGGAATAGTGACTTTTAATTGTTTACATATTATAGTTGAAGCTGGAAAATCTCCATGCCTTTTTAGATCCATAATTGTTTACTCTTATGACTTGATTTTAACTTTTACTACATTTACACATTTTGTCTTAAACAGCTTGAATTGCATAGGCAGACAGCCATTGTAATCACTCAAGAATAAACCATGAATATCTTAGACCCATTATTTTATACTCATTTAGGCAACCTCAATTCTTCTTGAATCCAACTCTGCCTACTCGATGCAGCAACTCATGTTCAATTCATGTTAAACTGAATATGCTTAGATGTTAACATGTAATTCCGTTACCTTTTCTTATTTTAAATGCATTGCTAATACTTTCAAATGGGTCTAATATTACTCATTATATTTCTTCCAGTCCATTCACTCTCTGATACTCCTGAATAAAAACTTAGTGTTTTCTTTCCCTAGCCTCATCCCTCAAAGCTTCCATGCCTTCTTTTAAATTTTAGTTGCAGCAATATAAAGAGGATTTTCAAGAAGTTCCCTCCACATCATCTAATCACTTATCCCCATATCTAACTAAATACTCTGCCTTCTCTCTAGTTGATATGGATAAGCTTTAGTGCTCCTAGAAAAGGGCAAACCCACTCTTTATGCACTTGGTACCATTCATTTAGAACTATGTAATGACTCCAGCAATTTTATCTGCTTGTGCCTGCATCATCTCTTTTTTCTTTCTACCAAAAAAATTATCATTAGCATAAATTCAATCATATGTTGCTTCTCCTATCTTAATTAAAAAAAAAAAAAAAACTCCTTTTCTTGATTCTAGCTTGTTCTCTAAGTGTCTCTCCCTGATCATCTACTTCTTAAGTTTCATTTTATCACACAACTGAAATATAGAGTTTTATTGCTCTTTTGTCATTAAGTCTTCCCTCATAATCTACTACCATCAGATTATTGTTTCCACTATTAATCTGAAAGAATTATTATCAAAGTTATCAAAGACTTTTAACTTGCAAAATTGTTAATCCTTGAATTGTTTTGTCACCATTATTTAATGAAATTAATCTATTTCTCCTCCTAGAAATACTTTCATAATCTGGCTTTCACAATACCTCATTTTCTTGATTTTCTTTTTGCCCCGATCCATCCTTGTCTATTTTCTCTTTTCATTCTCCTGACATATCTCACCCTCCTAACTGTAGAGGTTTAGTCCTTACACATATTTTAGTCTGTATTTATTCCCTTGCTGTTTCCATTTATTCTATGACAGTGTGCAAATCTGTATTTCCATCTCAACCTCACCTAATATATTACCTGGACATTGAATTATTACCTTAAATTTTAAATTTCCAGAATGATGTACAGCTCTTCCTTTCAAAAAAAAAAAAAAAAAAAAAAAAAAAACCTTAAACCTGGAGTCATGACTAACTCATTCTTTTTCATATTCTAATCCATCATAAAATCATTTTATGTCCTTAAATATATAACCAGAACTCTGTTCTTTAATATCGCAATTGGCATCCCAGTTTGAAAACACCATTCATTTCTATTTATCTTTCTTCAATAGCTTTTTAATCTGGTCTTGTGTCTTCCTTGTCTACCCTCTCCTCTGCAGAAAAGCTAGTTTTCTTGTTAAATGTAAACAAGATTATGTTGCTTTTCATCTCAGAAATTTTTCAGTGATATCTAATCTCATTCACCCTAAAGCCATGGTTCTTAAGATAGCTTTCAAGATGTCTAAGATCTTATATTTTTATCATTACTTATCACAGCCCAGCCATAGTTGGCTCAGATGACATTTCTCAAATATTCTAATCATTGTCTTCTTCAAATATTTTGAGTTTACTTCTGTTATCCATCTGGATTTCTTCTTCCAGTAGTTGCACAAATGTCACCATCTCATGAGGATTACCCTTTTACATCATTTAAAGTTGTCAAGGCTCCCCAGCCTCCAAAATGTTTAATTATGTTGGCAACGGCTTAATTTTTCTTCATAATAACTTATCATGTAAATAATATACATCTTATTTAGTATCTTTCTTACTGAAGTAGGCTGTAAGCTCTCCAAGGGGAAGGAATTTTTTAAAAAATGTCTTGTTTAACTCTATATCCATTTCACCAAGTACAGTGCATTCATAGATGCTTAATAAATATCTTTTTGCAATTACAACAAAAGGAAAAATTGACAAATGTGATCTAATTAAGCTAAAGAGCTTCGGCGCAGCAAAAGATACTATCATAAACAGACAACCTAGAAAGTTGGAGAGTTTTTTGCAAACAGTGCACCTGAAAAAGGATGAGTATCTACTCTTTATAACAAATTTACAAGGAAAAACAACCCCGTTAAAAAGTGGGCAAAGAACATAAACAGACACTTTTTTAAAAAGAAGGCATACATATGGCCAACAAGCATATGAAAAAAAGCTCAGCATCACTGATCATTAGAGAAATGGAAACAAAACCACAATGAGATACCATCTCACACCAGTCAGAATGGTTACTGTTAAAAAGGCAAAAAATAGCAGATGCTGTTGAGGTTGCAGAGAAAAAGGAGAGCTTACACACAGTTGGTTGGAATGTAAATTAGATCAACCACTGTGGAAAGCAGTGTGGTGATTTCTCAAAAAGCTAAACACAGAACTACCATTTAACCCAGCAACCCAAAGGAATATAAATCATTCTATCATGAAGACATGTGCACATATATGTTCACTGAAGCACCATTCACAGTAGCAAAGACATGGAATCATCTAAATGTCCATCAGTGGTAGCCTGGATACCAAAAATATGGTACGTATACACCACAGAGTACTATGCAGCCATAAAAAGAGTGATATCATGTCCTTTGCAGGAACATGAATGGAACTGGAGTCCATAATCCTTAGCAAACTAACACAGGAACAGAAAACCAAATATTGCATGTTCTCACTTATAAGTGGGAGCTAAATGATAAGAAAACATGGACACATAGAGGAGAAAAACAGACACTGGGGCCCACCAGATGGTGGAGGATGGGAGGTGGGAGAGGATCAGGGATAATAACAAATACTAGGCTTAATACCAGGGTCACAAAAATTTCTGTACAACACACACCTATGGCACAGATTTACCTGTATAACAAACCTGCTTGTGTACCCCTGAACTGAAAATAAAAGTTAAGAAAAATAAATAGCTTTTTGAATAAATGAATCAGAGAGAAATAAAGACAAATGTGTACAAATGCATAGAAGTTTAAGATGGAAAATTATTTTTTTCAAGTTTTGCACATATATATCTGGATATATGTGCAAATGAGTTATCAAAGTCAACAGTTTTGATATATTTTAGTCATATTCTATCTAAATTAATTTGGTTACAATAATGATAGTTCACATTCTCATAGCAGTTTATGATTTTCCTTGCGCAGGGGCCATGCTAATCTTCTCTGTATCGTTCCAATTTTAGTATATGTGCTGCCGAAGCGAGCACAGTTTATGATTTTCAAAGCGCTTTCCATATAGTATTTTATATGGTTTTTACATCCACTGATATTATTGCTATAATTCTTCTTCTCATGTGAGGGACCAAGACCCAGTTTCATGCCAAACATTATGTATCAAGTGAGTGTCAAATCCTGAAGGGTACTCCAGGTATTATTCTATCAAGTCTATTTTCCTTTCTTAAACACACTGTCCCTGTGATTCCTCATTATTTGTCATGATTACAGTTATGCAGTAAATTTCTATTAGCCACACAGCATTAATTGAAATCTATCTTATAAAGAATGACAAAATGATCAAGCAAGTGAATATGATTAAAATACTTAAGAAAGTTTTTATTCATAAAAAAACTACAGAAACACTTATGTACTCAAAAAGTCCATCAATGCCTTTAGTATGAGCTTTGCTCAGTGTCCTTAAGACTCAAACTTGTATACGTGATGCTGCAATTGCTCCTCCAGTTGCAGTAGTAGTAGTAGTAGTAGTAGTAGACCTCACTATGTTGCTTTTTTTACCTTTTTATTTGCTGGAATCTCTTTCTACCTAACCACCAAAATAAGAAAATTGAGATACATGCTTAGTTCCTACTTTTTCCAGCCTCACCACTATAACCAATTAGTGATGAAATCCAATTAATTTTATTTAGCAAATATTTCTTGACTATATATACTTTCCAGTGCAATTCTCACTGCAGTAATTCAGGATCTCCTTATCTTTCACTTGGCCTCTAGTGACAGCTTCTTTACTTTACTCCTTTAAACAGTCTCAGACAAGTCTCTAATATATTCTCCATGGAATCATACATCTGTATCCCAGAGGATACAACCTAATTGTATCCTCTTCAGTAAAGGAACAGATAAATATGTATTTTAGGTTTGGGGCCATATGAGCTATGTCATAAATACTAAACTCTGCCATTATAGTACAAAAGCATACATAGACAATATATAAAAAAATGAGTGTGACTATGTTTCAACAAAGTTTTATTAGTAAAACAGGTTGTGCGTCAAATTTGGCCCATAGGCCATAGTTGTCAATGCCTGTTCTTAGAGAATAGAGCCCTTGTTTTCATTTATACCATCAGCATCTAAAAGCACATAATAGGAGCTGTACAATAGTTAAACCTTTACAATAAAGTAAAAATTTATTGAAAAATAAATTACTAATTCCAAAAAAGGAATAGTGGATGACAAAAAGTCAAATGTCATCTCCAAGAACCTTTGTATATAAACTGATACATTAAGTTACTCATTCACTAGGAAAGAAATTGTCCAAAAGAAAAAAGTTATAATCTTCATATTGTATATAATACGTTTAAATTCTCTGTAAGGTAGTTTGAGTGTTTGATAAGACCTGGGCTGGAGATGTAAATTTTGGAGTCAGTAACAGAACAGTCATGCACTGAGAAAGTCAGTGAGTAGAATCAAAATGCATGAATAAAAAGTACCAGGAATTATGGGCATGGTGGCTCATGCCTGTAATCCCACACTTTGTGAGGCCGAGGTGGGTGGATCACTTGAGGTCAGGAGTTTGAAACCAGTATGGCTAACATGGTGAAATCCTGTCTCTACTAAAAATGCTAAAATTAGTAGGGCATGGTGGCAGGCACCTGTAATTCCAGCTATTCGGGAAGCTGAGGCAGGAGAATCACTTGAATCCGTGAGGCAGAAGTTGTAGTGAGTAGAAATCTGCGGAGATTGCACTACTGCACTCCAGCCTGAGCAACAGAGTGAGACACTGTCTCAAAAAAACCAAAAAACAACAACAACTACAACAACAACAACAACAAAAAAACTAAAAAAAGGACCATGAATATAAGGAAAGGAGAATACCTACTTCTAAAGGGCTACAAATGAAACTAAATTATTCCTAGAGAAGTCTGAGGAATAGCTGAAAATGAAAGAATTTCGAAGAGAATAATTTAATGAGAGTCAGGGGTGAAAATATTTGGAGAGTAAAGAACTCTGCAACAATGGTAAATGCCTCTAAAATATTAAGTTAATCTGATAAAAGTACTCATGGATTTAGAATTAAGGAGTCATGAAACACCTTAATTTAGTGCAATATAAGAAACAAATGGTGATAGTGGATAAGAGATAAGAAAGTAAAGGTGGTGAGGGTATAGTATTTTAAAACAAAGAAAAAGAAAACTGAGCTATTATAAGTTTCAATATTGTCAAAGAATTGTTTAATTCTTTTCTCATTTATTTATAACTTTCTATAAGATGGGAAAGTACTATGCATGTGTAAATTGTTATAAGTCAATACATAAGAATAAATCAAATATTCTACAAAATTAGGGAAAATGATAGATAAAGTCCTCAAAACAGAGAATGGGGAAAATAGCTATAACAAAGTTGTCTTAAGACAGCAGAAGAAACACATCTTCATTGGAAACTATCAGCAGAAGGTAAAGATAGAAATAAAGAGATACATTAAAGGTTAATAAGAAGCCAAAAGAGTCAGATAATAGTCTTGATTTTTCATGAAGAAAAAGAAAATAATAAAGTAAGCTTAATAGCTGAGAAAAAGACAGAAAAGAGGAATTATTTAGAGCCTAAGGAAATACAAGTTTCAAATAGCTTTTGAGGGAGATGGGAAATGTTAATCATTAAATATGTGTAATAAGATTGCAGAATAGTATGGAGGGCATAGTTATGAGTAAATCGTAAATCTCTAATGACACAACTCTGCAGTGTTAGAAGATTTTCTTTTGCATCATTCAGCAGCAGGATATGGTTTCTAAGAAATACGTTTAAAATTATCATGATTGGGCATTTGGAAAGTATACGAAACCAAAGAGCAATAAAGTAAAGGAAATGATGCTGCATAAGTTGCCAGTGTCACAGTGACAGAATCAAAGCTGCAAGACAGCTGGTTAAAGTGAACATCAGGGACTGCAGATCACTGTGAAGCTAGGAATGTATCTTATAGAAATGAACAAGCATATCAGAAGGATAAGAAATTACTTTTAGAAGTGAAGTACTGAAATACTTACCTCAAAAGCAGAAAACATATGGTCAATGACAGAAACGAACTTTTAGCTTAATTATTGGTGACTGATGTAGGGTGCAGGCAAAGGGAAGCAAAACTCAAGACATCAAAAAAAAAAAAAAAAAAAAAAAAAAAAAAAAAAAAAAAAAAAAAAAGAAAAAAAAAAAAAAAAAAAAAAAAAAAAAAAAGAACAAGAAAAAGATAAAGATAAAGAAAAAAAGAAAGAAATGTGAAGCCAGGGTGTTATAATTGCAGTTTACTGCAGCCGACCCTGCATTATCTTGTCCCACCCCGTTTCCCTTACCAATGATCAGCCTTTTTGTTTCAACTTTTAACTGCCATCTTTTGCACATTATTAGTTTGAGGGTTTTTCCTAGCTTCTGGAGCCTGCTTTGTTACCTGTAAGGTAGGTCAGAAGGGCTGAGAAATTAGGCCCTTCTTCTCCCTAAAGCTCTTAAACAATGAGAGACCAGCTACCTCACTTCTTCAGTAGGTGTAACTCATCTTTGCTTGCCAGATTTCTCTAGTATAAATCAGTTTCATTCTTCAGTGGTAAGCTAGCTTGAAAACAAACCCATTGCAGGTTCTGTTCTCTTCCTTGACTAAGTTATTTCTCTTCCCTCACCTTTTAATCTTAAAGTTCTGTTTTAGTCAGAAGATAACTTCAATAAGGAGTGTTAAATGGTATACATTTACACATGTGGGTTGAAATAGAAAAGTTTGAAAAGCAAATAGGTAACTATAAAAAGTGGTTGATATAGCCCCTTTTCCTAGTGACATTAATACATGCCAGTTCTTCACTGGAGAAGAACAAAGGAAACATGGCTCAAAGAACAAGCCCATAGTAATTCAACAGACATTTATTGAATACCTACTATGTACTGGGAATAAGCTAGATTTCAGAGACACAAAAATAAGATAACATTAATGTTCTGAATGTTTTTGCAGGCTATTACATGTGTTAAACCTGTAATCAGAAATTTCTGATGAATTATAAAAGGAATGACTAAAACACAAATAGTGAATTGGCATAGAGGAAACATACCTTAAAATCCTGGAAAGTCAGAGACTTCATGAAAAGGATGTTAAACAAAACCAGGGCCACACAGAAGTTAAAGGAGTGCAGATACATTTTATTATTAAAAACTACTGCAGGCTGGGCACGGTGGCTCACGCCTGTAATCCCAGTATTTTGGGAGGTTGAGGTGGGTGGATCGTCTGAGGTCAGGAGTTCGCGACCAGCTTGGCCAACATGGAGAAACCCTGCCTCTAGTAAAACATACAAAATTATCAGGGCATGGTGGCGGTTGCCTGTAATCCCAGCTACTCAGGAGACTGAGACAGGAGAATCGCTTGAAGCCAGGAGGTGGAGGTTGCAGTGAGCCAAGATCATGCCATTGCACTCCAGCCTGGGCAACAAGAGTGAAACTCCATCTCAAATAAATAAATACATAAATAAATACTATTGCAATAAGGGGAAAATCTCTGGTAGAGAACTGAGCTCACTCATCAATATAGCAGGGACAAGCAGGGATTTATAGACAATGAGCAGAATGGGAATCAGAGGATGGAAAATTACTAAGAGGAAATATGAGTTCAGTAATTGAGGATGATTGAATATCAAGAGTAGGGTATTCTTTCTAAACCCACTGAGCAAGATTCTTGCTAAAACTGGGTGATGCAAGCCCAGTAAAGACTGCTGCCAAGGTTGAGACCTAGACAGCTTACAGGAGCCTGATCAAAGTTTAGTCAAGGAGAGAATCTTAGAGGTGACCTCCAAATTAAATTTGACAATTAAGTGTTGTTAACCAGGTGAAGGGGTAGAGGTAAAAGGGGTGGCTACTTTATGAAGAGAGGACATATAGTGCCACATAGGGTAAAAATGGCAGGATAAGTGTAAGAAATTACAAGCAGTTTAGTGCTTCTGGAATTTTGACAGGTGAAAAGATATAAACATTTTGGGATGCCAAATGGGGTGCAAAATCATTACTTACATGTCAGTTCATGGAGGTTGTTAATCTATTTTCAGGCGATGGAGTTTCAATGAGGAAATCTGAATAAACAAAAGAATCACCTCTATTAGAGCATAGAATTGTATATGCGTTTGGGTGTGTGTATGTGTATGTGAGAAAAAGAGATGTTAATAAATGTACCAATAAATTTATAAATAAGGAAAATAGCAGAGATTGCTGGAGAACATATATTCAGTGAAGTGATAATATATGGGTGATTGCTTTATATGTGTTCATTTAGTAAACCATTACTGTAAAAGAAGAATTTCAGGAGAAATTTAAATGATAAGAAGAAGCCAGTTATTTGAAGATACAGACTACTGCATTAAAAGCCAGAGGAAATAGCTAGTGCAAAGGGCCTGTGAGGATTTATTTTGCTTTGCCTGAAGAATAGGAATAAAGACAAGGCAACTGGATGACATTGGGTAGGAAAGGGCATAAAAATAAATTTACTTGGATAGTAGGAACATTCTATTCAAAAAGGGTTATTTAAGGAAGAATAATGAGACCCCCCAGAGAGGTAAACACCTTAATCTCTGTAACCTGCAACTATGATACATTACATGGTAAAGATGAATTAAAGTTTATAACCTGCTAATCTCAAAATAGTTTACCCTAGATTATTTGTGTGGGCCCAGTGTAATCACAGGCATCTTTAAAAATGAATAAAGAAGTAAAAAGAGAGTCAATGGAATATATGACTATGAAAGAACGACACAGAGAGATGTAATGTTGCTGGATTTGAAGGTGGAGAAGGGCCGTGAGCTAGGACTGTGAGTAGTCACTAGAAGCTTAAAAAAAAAAAAAAAAAAGGAAATGAGGATACCCCTTAAAGCCTCTGGAATAGAACAAAGCTTTGCCAACAGCTTAATAATGGGTTCAGGGAGACCTAGGTTAAACTTCTCATCTCATACTATAGGACAAATTTCTGTTGTTTCAATCTACTAATTTTGTGGTAATTTGTTACAGCAGTAATAAAGTAATGCTGTTAGCAAGCAAGGGGATTGCAATATCTGCATATGGTTTTAAAGGCCCTTCTTATGGTTACTGTATGGACAGTGGATTGTGGTACAAAATCAAGGAGGCTAGTTATGAGTTGTCTCCCACAGTTCAAGTGCAAAATGGACAAATTGAACAAGAGTATTCAGAAAACACATAAAGAGAAGTGGATGGGTTTGGGATATATTTTGGAATTAGAATTGAGGTAGTTTGCTCATTGATTGCATTTGAGGAGTGAAATAAAAGTAACTATCCAGGAAAATGCATACATTTTAACATTGCACATTATGGTGTATTTTATCGAAGTGGGAAGAAAGTGCAAAGGGTGTTCTGGAAGTACATGAGGAGTGCTGTGACTGCAGTGCTATTTTTCATGCTCACGGTTTTGTCAAACAATCAGTTGGACATATAAATCAGAATTTATGAGGAGAGGTCAAATACGTAAGTTTACATTTGAGAATCATAAGTATACAGATGTTTTAAAAGCCATAGTTCCAGATTCAGGCACCAAGGGAGAATATTTTTTCAAGAGAAAAGAAGGAGATGTGGTTCATAGCCATGGGACACTTCAAAAATGAACAGTAAAAGAGAATATAAGAAAGTGAGGTGCCTAGAAAGAGTGGTCAGGGATGTAGGAAGACAATAAGAGTTGTATGACGCCAAGTGTTTCTAGAAGAATATGGTCTCTAATACTGCCGAGAATTTAGAAGATAAGACAAAACCATTGTATAGAGGTCATTAGGGATCTTGACAAAAATCTCAGTGAAGCAATAGGAGCAGGAACCCAACTAAATTGAGCTGAGACTAGACTGAGATACCACACAAAGAGTAGAAAGTGATTTAATGGCAGTCATGTCAATAAATCAGGCTATTAAGGGAAACATCAGTCTGACATAATAATTATAGTAAGGTGTCAATAAAATAATTCTCCTGAAACACAAATGAAGGATTTTATATATTAATTTTTCTGTTCCCGCCTTATACAGAAAGACAGCCCTTAACTTGTTTTTCATCTCAAGGACATTCATTAATTATTCAATGATTTTTTATTTGCCCATGAATTTTCAGTAAATGTTTATTGAGCACATATAAGTGACACTGAGTTATTATCTAGAGATAAGTCAGATACGTAAGTTTATATTTAGGTGTCATAAGCATAAAGAAGACATGTATAAAATATACAGAGGATTTTACAGTTTCAGGTGTTACATTCACGTCTTTTGTCCATTTTGAGTTGATCTTTATGTATAGTGTAAAAAAAAGATCTGCTTTCATTTTTATATGCATGTGGATATCCAGTTTTCCCAGCACCATTTATTAAAGCAAGTTTCCTTTTTCCATTGCATGTTCTTGATGGCTTTGTTGAAAATGAATTGACTAAATACTTGGTTTTATTTCTAGACTTTCTGTTCTGTTCCATGGGTCTATGTGTCTATTTTTATGCCAGTACCACAGTCTTTTGATTATGATAGCATTATCATGTATTTTGAAATCAGAAAATGTGATGCCTTCAGCTTTGTTATTTTTGCTTGAGATGGCTTTGACTATTCATGTTCTTTTCTAGTTTAATAAAATTTTAGGGCGGATTGGGCGGCCAAGATGGCCAAATAGGAACAGTCCCAGAGCTATGCAGAGGGCGAGTAATCTCTGCATTCCCAACCTAGGTACCAGGTGCATCTCAATGGGACTGGTTGGGCAGTGGGTATAGCCCAATGAGGGCGAACTGAACAGGGTGGGGTGCTGCCTTACCCAGAAAGTGTAATGAACTGGAGGACCCTCCCCTACACAATGGAGGCCATTGAGGGGCTTTTCCAGTACTCTGGCACTCCAGTTCAGATACTGCACTTCTCCCACCATTTTTACAGCCCAGAGACCAGGATATTCCCATCCACCAGCCGAGAAGCACCATAGGTTTCCAGAATGGCTGATTTAGCCAGTGCAGCTGGTTTCCAGCACAAAAACCTGCACAAATCTAGGTGGCCATTTTACTTGTGCCTGGAACACCTGAGAGACAGAGCTACCCATTCACCTGAAAAAGAGGGGGCTGAAAGCAGGGAACCAGCTGATCTGGCTCAGGGGTCCCACTCAGACAAAGACCAGCAACCTGAAGTGCACTGGCTTGGGAGTTTTACAGAGAGCACAGCAGTTTGAGCTTGACCTGAGATAGCCGAGCTCTGTGGGGAGAAGGGCGCCTGCTGTTACTGAGGCAGTCCACCATTACCGAGGCAGTCTGCCATTACCAAGGCAGTTCTAACCTTACCAGTGTAAACAAAACCACAAGGAAGTTTGCACAGCAGCCGGGCAGAGCCTGTAGCAATTCAGCAATGCCTCTGTAGGCAGACTGTAACTAGACTTCCTCCTTGCTAGGCAGGGCATCTCTGAATAAAGGAAGCAGTATGTCAGGGACTTATAAATAAAGTCCCATCTTCCTAGGACATAGCACCTGGGAAAAGAGGCAGTTGTGAGTCCTGCTGCAACAGACTTAAACAGCCCTGCCCAGCAGCTCTGAACAGAACAACAGAGCTCCCAGCATAGCACTTGACCTCTGATAAGGGACAGACTGTCTCCTCAAGTGGCTCCCTGACCCCTGTATATCCAAAGAAGCACCTCATAAGGGAGAGCTCTGACTGACATCTGGTGGGTACCCTTCTGAGATGAAGATACCAGAAGAAGGAACAGGCAGCAACCCTTACTGTTCTGTGGCCACTGCAGGTGATTTTCAGGCAAGTAGGATCTGGAGTGGACCTCAAGCAG